>NW_027507686.1:697061-869823 GCF_037356315.1 Lithobates pipiens | reverse complement strand
ATATCTCCGAGGTCCTACATATGAGGAATGGCGGACACAAGTTAACGATACTTTACTAAAGGAATAGCGGGAGTTCCCGATTCCTCAATAGGGACTTGATTTAAAAACAGAATGGGATAGATGGTTGAGGACGCGGGTATGATGCCCCTTTATGGCGTCGGATGGAATCCAAGGGGTGGATCGATCCTTGGGAGGGATAAGTGAAGTGTAGAAGGAGAAGATCGGAAGTGTGAATGTTGCTGTTACACCAGACTCGTGTTCTTCCACCACCATAGGGCAGTTATTTTCCGTGTAGTTGTGATTGGTGGGTAAGGTGGTGGGGGGAGGGGAAAACCATGTGGAATCCATATGAATATGGAACAGATGTAAAAGTATATCCAATAGAAGGATTTATGGTATAATTGTATTGCCCCCCCCCCCTTTTGTGTGCAAGTCAAATATGAATGTATTTGAGTGTTGTATATCAGGTTTTAATAAATTGAGGTAAACATTTTTACAAAACTTTGTCTTGATATCCACCCATTAGGTAAGATAAGATAAGATAGTAATTGTGCAACCGCACAATATAAACCAAAACTGAATGACTTCAGCACTCTTGTGTGCCAGAAATGAATAGAATTGAACTTTTTAGAGTAATGAAGGCCTCCGTCCAACGGTGCGTCCAACCTCACATCTACACAATTGTTTACTCCAACCTAATGGGTGACTTTTTTTTTTTTTTTTTTATATCAAAGGGGTGTGTGTCTTTTAAACTCCACCCCCCAATCTTTATTTTCTTTGACTGCACTGGGATTTGGCACCCCAATATATCTCAGGCCTGGTATAGATACGTTTTTAGTCTAGTAATCTTTTTACTCTCTCCATATGGATGACCATGTATTGCTGAAAAGGATGGGGGGGGGGGGAGTCTGTAGGCTTCTTATGCTGAGTTTATATTATTCTGTCATGGGGTCCTATAGCTTCGCCTTTTTGAGCAAGAAATCTTCAGGGGGCTTCCCCTTGGCCGGTGGCCTCCTCCTCCTATCGGGAGCTTCCCCTTGGCCGGTGGTCTCTCCTCCTATCGGAGCTTCCCCTTGGCCGGTGGTCTCCTCCTCCAATCGGGGGCTTCCCCTTGGCCGGTGGTCTTCTCCTCCTATCGGGGGCTTCCCCTTGGCCGGTGGTCTTCTCCTCCGGTGGTCAGAATGGAGATCCTACATGGTCTCTCTACACCAAATAAACTTATTAATGGAGTGGCAGGAAAATGAAGAGATCATGCATTTTAAAGTTAAGATGAGGGTCTGCCATTGGCTGGGCAGAGCTGACCTGTCTAATGTTGATCATGCTTCCAGAGGAACGTGAACTCCCGTTGGATGTCGGCCCATTCTATTGTAAAGTGTGCAGATGCTGGTTACCTGTAATGCAGAAAATATTTGCTTTGCTCACTAAACTTCCCCCTACCCCCCCCCCCCCCCCCCCCCCCATTGCTAAAATATGTACCTTCTACTGCCCTCCAGCATTTACACCTCGTGTGCGTAGGAGGGTGCAGTTTGGTTGGTTGTTTGGGTGGGTTGTGCAACGCTCTCCTCGCCTCCAGCTTCTCAAACATTCATTTCTGGGGTTTTTTTGTTTTTGTTTTTTATAAAGCTCCTCGGGATTCGTATCGTGTAGATGGCGGTCCAGCCTTCTGTGGCTTCTTCTTCATAGCATTGAGCTCTGCATTATGTCATTAGTGAACATCCCACGCCCGGGGCGTCACAAGAGATAAACGTTCCATTGTACCCCATACAGCCGTGTCACATGTCTGCCTGCAGGGAAGAGGTCAGCAGATCTGGAAATCTGGGATGCAGATCAGACGGACGGTTTGGGGTGAGGAATCCTGAGTGTTCAGCTGATGGGTGGCTGTATTCATACATGGAGTCCACCATAGACCGTCAGATGTCATACTGACTGCATTAATGAGAATCCTTATCTACTAAGCTGTCCTCATCTTCCATCATCAGTAATGGTGGGCCAGGGATTGGTCGGTCTTTCATGCTCGCGGTTCTATGGACCCGCTTCTGATATGAAGATCTAAGGCTGTGACCTTCTGAGGTGCCGGTTGTGGGGATCGCTTGGGAGGAGAAGAGCTCCCACAGGATATATTGTGAATCTCTTCGCTATCCCTGTGTATAAACCGCCCATTTACTTTCATTGAAGGGGAGCGCAGAACTTTTTTGTGACCTTTTTAAGATTCCTTTCATGTCTTTATATCTTAAGCCAATTCCCTTTTCCAGTTCCCATCCCAACAATGGCGGCACCTTTCCTCTCTAGCCTTAGATCACATTAAACACCTATCCGTTCCTTCATGGCACTGACTGCAATACAGGGGCAATTATTGGGGGTAAGGGCATTCCATTGCCTCGTATCCAAGAAGGTTCAGAAAACGTTTTCCCAACTTCCCTCTGAAACCGGATCCCCTCGTGTGTGGTGTCCTCTGTATATTGTGGAGGGAGTTGGGACTTTTCTACCTCTTCCTCTGAGCCGATGACGTGTTACACAAAGATTCCCATCGTCCTCCTCAGAACAAACTCTCTATTTTCACACTTCAAAGTCAAAGCTGTGGGGGAAATGTCTTGGCTTTTTGTTCTTTCCATGGGGGGTGGGGGGGCTCTTTCGATGCCTCGTTAGTCTCTCATACCTTTCCAACAATTGTGGATTAAAAAAAACTGGCCAAGTCTAGAACCTTCTCCTCCGTACTCTGATGCTTTAAGCAAAAGTTTTTTTACTGGGGCGGACACCGGGTGGGGTTTTTATTTATTTATTTCCCCCCCCCCCCCTTCTATCCAACACAAACAAAACACCAGGAAGTGAAAAGAACCCCCCCCCCCCCCCCCCAGCACTCTGCGAGGGTAAAAACAAAAAATGTGCCTCTAGTTCCACTATGACAGCGTCCTTTTTGACAACTGACTTGCCCCTGAACAGTAGCATGTAGTAGTCCTTGGATCGACCCCCATGGGGGGGTTATATTTTCATACTGCTGCAGCTGGCAGTTCACTTGGAGAAGGGAGAGGTTTAGCGGATGGGCTTCTCATAATGGTATCGGCCACTGGCGGCCCACACTGGTGCTGACATGAGGGCCGGTGCCCTGAAGGTCATGGGGGTCAGGTGAACCTTTCTGCAGTGTTATTGGGGGGGGGGATTTTTCCAGGCTTTATAGTTTAACAAGCTAAGCAATCACTAAGGATGATCCTTCTGGGTGCCACTGAAAAGGACGTTGCGTGTCTGCCCTGGCACACATGCCATAGGTAGCCTATCCCTGGTCTATGTAGTAATTGTCCTTCACCAGTATGGCTTCATTCTACAGCAGCTGAAAGGAATTTTATCCTATAAAAACAAAACGTTAAATGATAAACTAGCTACGTATGTATGAATGTATGTATACCCCTGGGCTAGGATCTGCTTTTAAAGTCCAGTGGCTGTCAACTTGCTTGATATAGGGAGGCCCTTGACCTCGCCAAAGAGCCACATATACAATTGAGAGAATCGTCTCACACCCAACAGGATGTGGTCATGCTTCAGAAGGTGGTCTGAGAATGGGCATCCTGCGAGGGACATGGGTCAGGGACTGTGGGCACGCTGCAAGGGACTGCTATAATAGGGTGATGGGGAAACAGATTAGTGCCTGAAGGGCTGCACAAAGTACCAAAAGAACGCATGCAGACCCTGGGCCATGGGTTGGGCACAAAGGGTAGTGTAACTGTAATGCCAACCCGCACCAGCATTGTTATAGAAGTGTTGCATGCTATCCTTGGTGGAGTGGTAGAGGTGGATGCCTAGCAGGCTATTGCAACCTGTACACTTATTTACTAACTGGCTTAATGCTTGTGGGGCTGCAGCATCTTGTCACATGACAGGAATCTGCTGTGTTGCTCTTATACAAACTTTTATTTATTTTTTGCGCCGGTCTTTGTTTTGGGTATGTGGATGCCAGACCTGATGCCTTTGGTCCATGGTACCCACATACTAGCCAAAGAAGCTCCTTTTACATTGTGTTGTCCTGTTTTGAGTCCAGTGCAGCAAAAGGAAAGTGACGTATTCTGCATCTTCGGTATATGCTTTGTGCTGCATTTTTACTAATATTGACATTTTGTTGGGTGTCCATTAGGAATGACTGGGATGCATCCATAAAACGTACCACCCTCCTATCTGTGTCCATGGAGACCCCAATGTGGAGTTGTCGGTCACTGGAGACGTGTTGTAGTTACATTCTGTACATCCAACCTGTGACCGACCGCTCTGTGCTGCCATTTTGTTCTGCTTGGTGTTCCGTGTCGCCTTTTTTAAGTAAATTAAATTTGGGTTATTGTCTGAATAAGTGTCTAAAGATGACTGGAAGGGTTGGTTGATTGTTTCTGTAACGCATGCCAAGACAAAGTACATGGTGGGGGAGGTTGGCTGGTTTGAAGTTCGGGGTTTGCACAGTGTGACCTTTGTCTGCGGTGAATAGAGGTTTTATTGTTTTACCTGTCTGCACCTCTACAGACAAGGAACCGTGCGGAGGTGACGACCTGCTCCTCAGCCTTCCTCTGTTTTCAGCAGCTCATTCTCGGCACGTGCCCCATTAGTGTCCCTTCAGCTGGGCATTTGGGGGCGTTTTTGGGAGCCCCCCTTCAGCTTGACATACAGAAATAGTCTTCCCATCCCTGATCATTGCAGTGATGGTGTAATATGTCCTCCTATGGTCATGGCGGAAGGTCCATTGCCAGTTTAGGCTTCTTATGAAGGAAAATGTCCACCAAGCAACCCAACAGTTGATGCACATAACATGAGTGGACCACTAAGACTTACTGGCTGCATGTCGGGGTGTATGAGGGCTTCCTCTGGGGACTGGCTGCATGTCGGGGTGTATGAGGGCTTCCTCCGGGGACTGGCTGCATGTCGGGGTGTATGAGGGCTTCCTCCGGGGACTGGCTGCATGTCGGGGTGTATGAGGGCTTCCTCCGGGGACTGGCTGCATGTCGGGGTGTATGAGGGCTTCCTCCGGGGACTGGCTGCATGTCGGGTGTATGAGGGCTTCCTCCGGGGACTGGCTGCATGTCGGGGTGTATGGGGGCTTCCTCCGGGGACTGGCTGCATGTCGGGGTGTATGAGGGCTTCCTCCGGGGACTGGCTGCATGTCGGGGTGTATGAGGGCTTCCTCCGGGGACTGGCTGCATGTCGGGGTGTATGGGGGCTTCCTCCGGGGACTGGCTGCATGTCGGGGTGTATGAGGGCTTCCTCCGGGGACTGGCTGCATGTGGGGGTGTATGGGGGCTTCCTCCGGGGACTGGCTGCATGTCGGGGTGTATGAGGGCTTCCTCCGGGGACTGGCTGCATGTCGGGGGTGTATGGGGGCTTCCTCTGGGGACTGGCTGCATGTCGGGTGTATGGGGGCTTCCTCCGGGGACTGGCTGCATGTCGGGTGTATGAGGGCTTCCTCCGGGGACTGGCTGCATGTCGGGGTGTATGGGGGCTTCCTCCGGGGACTGGCTGCATGTCGGGGTGTATGAGGGCTTCCTCCGGGGACTGGCTGCATGTGGGGGTGTATGGGGGCTTCCTCCGGGGACTGGCTGCATGTCGGGGTGTATGAGGGCTTCCTCTGGGGACTGACTGCGTGTTGGGGTGTATGAGGGCTTCCTCCGGGGACTGGCTGCATGTGGGGGTGTATGGGGGCTTCCTCCGGGGACTGGCTGCATGTCGGGCTGTATGAGGGCTTCCTCTGGGGACTGGCTGCATGTCGGGGTGTATGAGGGCTTCCTCCGGGGACTGGCTGCATGTGGGGGTGTATGGGGGCTTCCTCCGGGGACTGGCTGCATGTCTGGTGTATGAGGGCTTCCTCCGGGGACTGGCTGCATGTGGGGGTGTATGAGGGCTTCCTCCGGGGACTGGCTGCATGTGGGGGTGTATGAGGGCTTCCTCCGGGGACTGGCTGCATGTGGGGGTGTATGGGGGCTTCCTCCGGGGACTGGCTGCATGTGGGGGTGTATGAGGGCTTCCTCCGGGGACTGGCTGCATGTGGGGGTGTATGAGGGCTTCCTCCGGGGACTGGCTGCATGTCGGGGTGTATGAGGGCTTCCTCCGGGGACTGGCTGCATGTGGGGGTGTATGGGGGCTTCCTCTGGGGACTGGCTGCATGTCGGGTGTATGAGGGCTTCTGCCTGGTATTGTAGTTTTCTCCTGCAGTCTATAAACTAAAGCTGGTTATAGATTTTTGATAAAGGCGAGCAATGCTCTCCTCTTCAGGACACTGTAATCTACTCGGGTATTTGGGCTTAAAAGGTAAGTTTGCCTTAAATATAGACCATGTTCAGGTCCCCTGAAGCCTTGCTTTGCCTTTTCCTTGTCCTGTTGCCGGGATGCTCTCAGCACCACAGCAGTGTGTTCTGGTTTGAGCCCCAACTTGTCTGTAGTGTCGTCATTGTCTAGGCCAGTGGATGAGATCAGCGATGGGGCAAGATTGGTGAAAGTAGAGTGTGCTGCATGTTTGACCGGGGCAGATCTAGCCTGTGAATGGGGGGGGGGGGGGTGCAAAATATCAACGCCCTTTCATTTTAACCTTGTGGTTGGGCCGGTCTTCAATGCCTCATTATATGCCACTCTTGTGCGTGCAAGCCAACCACCCACCGCCTCCCCCCCCAGGTCTGGCCATTTGACCAAGGAGCATGCTCCTTGTTGTACTAGAATTGGCTAGGGGTGTTTTGTGTTTGGGTGTTTTTTGTTTCCTTTTTTGTCCTCTACCCATATCCGGGTAATAACAGTTTAAAATGTGACATTACTTGTAGAACCTGTAGTCATCTGGTTTTGTCTCTACAACTTGCCCCCGTGTGTGCACAACCGAGCTTTCCATGTTTACCGGCTGTCTGCTCTGCAGCTCGGACTCTTCCGCCGCCCCAGCTGGCAGAACTTCTATCGCTCTACAAGATTAGAGTTCTGATATTGTTAGAATGTCCCCGGGGTGAACGGAGCTTCTGACTTTCTGCTGCTTGGGGCCCCCAGGCGTTTCATGTCTGCACTGGCCTCTCGTGTTTGTTTCTGGAGTTCTATACTTGGAGTCCAGAACATTCACCGGTGTTGGGAGGACTCGGATGTGTTACTGACTTTAGGGCTGTAAAACTGCACTTATCCAATATGACCCCCCAACAATCAACCGCTGAAGGCAAGACTCCATTCCTTCAGGGTTTTTTTTTAAATCTGTTCCATCCTATCAGAAGATCAGTGCCAGGTTGTGGGCATCGCGGTGTAGATCCGCTTTCCTCCGACATCACTGGTTTCATATGGCAACCAAATGTGGTTTAGCCTCCATCTTGTGTAAGCAAGACGCCAGTTCTGGAATCTCTTGCTGACCGGTTTGGGTCGAATATGAACATGTCAGTTGCTCCTCGGACTTTATTTATTTTGCAATCATTTACAGTTCAAACTAATCCTTGGAAAAGCCCATCAAGTATCTGCAGCGCTGACCCACCGAGGAGCGGCTTGCACTTTTCTTACCGATTTACCTCCTCCGGCTCGTAACTCGTCGTCCTTGTCTGGGGGTTCCCGAGGTGGATGGCCCAGTAACTGCAGAGATGACACGACTTCCTTTTTAGGGTTTTTATTTGTATAAAACAGTTCCAGAGCTCAGTCTGAGTTGGGAATAGAAGATATCAGGGTGAAGTATAACTCGGGTACTCTGGAACTGCCGACTTCAATAAAAGTCTTTTACCACTTGCAGTTGGATTCTTGAACTGTCATCTAGATCCTGGTTTATGGATCCAACAGCCAGCAAGTAACTTTAGCTTGGCAAAGTCTCTGCCACAAACTTGGTTGTAACCGGAAGGATAGAGGTAGAACTTTCTTACTGTACCAGTATCTTGCAGCCGGTCCGGTGATACCATAAGAAATGCAGATTCAATTAATGTCCATACAGCTCAGCTTCCGGGCTCTTGCCGAGCAGCCAGCCTCGTGTGTGGCCCTCTTACTATAGAGTCCTCCCCTGGTTGCTTGTCAAGTTGCTGGGCCTCTCCAAAACCCGAAACTGTACCGGAACACCTTAGAATCCTCCTTCCAGTTACTGCGTCTCAGACTAACCAGTTCCAAGGCTTGGGAACAGATGGATCCGCACCCCTGGCCATGGGGGCCTCTGGGGGCAGGTCAGGAGGACCAGGACCATGGAGTCAACAACTTCTGGACTGTAACCCAGAACCATGTGACTTCAGCACCTTAAGTACCCCATCCTGGAATACCCAACAGAACCAACGTGTCCACTGATTGGCTCTGAGAGATGTTGGTACCCAATGCATCCAACCAGACTGCGTTCTAATGCCTCTCATGGGTGTAAACCCCACCTATGTCCAGGCAGAACCTTGATGCAGGCCGGCCAGACTGATGCCAAAGCATAATTTCACACAATTGACACAAACTCAACTACAGTTTTGGGCAAAAACGAAATTTACATGCATAGCGTGTACTCCTCAGCAGTACCGGCGCTACATATCTTTTCAGGCACATTGAATTAAAGCCAAATGTAGCCCCTTTACATTATCCAGCACTAATCTCCCAATACAAGGCACTTTTCTTCCCACTGATGATGGGATAATCTCTCCACTGATGTATGGGGCACTTTCCTTCAACACCAGCGAGGGCATTGGTTACATCTACTTGGCATAGTTCGGCACAGTTTCTAGAACTGGTTAGGTCAGCAGTTGTGTGTATCAGATAATTGTTATATTATCTTCTCTTGTGTTCTATTCTAAGCTGTGGCTAACTTTACAAATCTCTAAGCTTGTTAGCAAGAACAAAAATGGGGAAGAGCAAGCATGAGAATTGCAGAAGCCAAGCCATATCTTACCATTGCTAGAATACCTCCAATGTTCATGTGCATTTTGTGGTCTCCAAACGGCAGCTCAAGGGCTGGATGTGGCCCTTGGGAGCTATTTTATTCATGGACCCCAATGAAGGGCACAATTCCTCCTAATGACACCGGGGGGAGTTTGTGCTACTGAGGGCCACAGTCAAGCCCCTCCTGAGGACTGTAAACTGTCCCTTTTTTTTTTTGTTTTTAGAAAGTTTGGGACCCCTGGTCTTGTCTGAGGTGACATCTGTTCCCAGAGGCGATGTAGTTGCACTTCACACTGGTATGTTGAAGGCCTTTTATGGGATCGTTCCCACCCTCTGTACCTGCCATACATGTGTCGCTGATCCCACGGAACACTCGCTTCCTGTCGCCAGCTCAGAAGATGGATGGTGGCCAGGCTGGTGTCGTCCTGCGATATCCTGATTGTGAAGCGGCCATTAGATGGTCTTATTGGCCAAACACCCTTATAAAGAGAAGATCTTATGTGTCACGTCTACCGGCTTATCTGTATCTCGTGCAACTGCCTATCACCTCTCTATTCTAGAATGTTCTGTAGATCTCGCCATCTCAAAGGTCTCGGCTGTCTGATGTGATTGTAAATACAAGTTACTGATTTGAATGCTGTTGGCAGAAGGACATCTCAGTATAGATTTCACAAGATCTCTGCCAGGAACTTACAAATGAGGTTCTCAGACTTATTAAAATGAAATACTTACTGGGAACATTTGGTGTGCTGGCGGCGGCGGCAGGCGCTTTCCACTAGTCAGTCATAACCCTTCATCTTATGATGCCGAGTGAGTTGACCTCGCCTCAAAATGTCAGGTCCACTTAAGTCCCTTCTAAGCGAGGCAGTAACGGCTTGGGGGGGGGGGGTTTCTATAGGTGGCTAAAAAATATATTTACCCCATGCATATTTTACTGGTAGCATGTAGTTCAGGCCCGCAGGCCTCCTGGAGAGGTCCTCAGAAGGTTGTCTTTGCACAGACCTCTTCTGATTTGGTATCGGTGCTCCGTCTTTCCCGAAGGCTCGCAGTGTCCCTCTTGCTAGGTTAGAAGGCAACTGTTTTTTTAACCCACCTGAGTTTCCTGGATTGTTCTGTTCTGAGTTTGCACAGCTGCTGTTTTTTGATTTGTATTTTGTGTTGAGAATGGAACAGGGGTAGGTGGAGGGAACACCCTGAAGTCCTATGTCTGAACCGGAGCAGATTTGGACATTTGGGTCAGGGAGGTCTCACTTCTGAAGGATTGGTGACCATTAAGAAGCCAGAGGCTGACTGCACAACTAAGTCTGTGTCACCAACTCGGTTGCGTCCTCGGCTATTAGAGGTCTAAACCAGCTTTGAGTCTTTAAAATATTCTACATTCTTGCATACGTTTTCACAATTTAGGCTGAATTTGCGCATATAAATATAATTTTTTTTTTTTTTTCTTTCCAGTGGATTTTGTGGACTGCGTGGCGCGGAAGCACAGCAGATACGATGTGGGAGACCCTCGCTTCTTGGTGACGGAGGATGGTAGCCTGATCCCAAAACGACACCTCAAGCTTCATGGACATGAAATAAAGTTCAATGCGACAACGTGGGATGCACAGGGAAAGAAATACTCCGCTGTTGTCACCATAAAGAGGCTTCACAAATCTAAAGAGGTATTTGGCTTTGGGTGGCATTGGTGTTCTGGCAGAATTGCCTTTTTACATTTTGTAACTTTCAGGTAACGGGCAGCATGGGGGGGGGGGCAAGAATTCTGCAGTGGTGCATCAAACATGGCGGCAGCAGAGCCACCATATCTGCAGGGTTTATACGTTGGAGGGGGTTTCTATACCTAACTTTTTATTTTATTTCTTTTATTTTTTATTTTTTTTTCCCAATTAACTTTTTGTGCAGAAAAACCATCGTAAAGGCAGACACCCCCTGATCTTCCCAGAGAGGCAGGCCGGCCTGCAGAGAAGGAAAAGGGACTGGGTCGTCCCACCCATCCAGGTGTCGGAAAATGCCAGGGGGACCTTCCCAAAGCGCTTGGTACAGGTAAGTTTGGTTGCTAAGGCTATTTTATTATCCTTATTTCCCTAACACTACTTGGATCTTGATGGTTTGGGGGGGCGGCTAATGTTTATCAAACGTGGGGGGGGGGGGGTAAATGTCTCCATGACCAAAGCAAGTCACCCTTTTGGGAGGCTTTTTTCTTTTTTAATAAAACAAAAAACCCCTCCATGTAAAACAAGGTTTATCTATTTCAGCAGCTCACACGTCTTATGTGGGTTCACCTAAATCTGATAGAACATTCCACATGGAAGCTCAAAGCATTTTTACCATTCATTTTTGTCTTTAGAACGTGTGAAGATGTTGTGTAGTTGAGCGAAATCCTTAAAAGCAAGAAGTGTGTACATCCGGTGTGGCCGATCGTTTCCATTGGGATTTAAAGGAGATCATAGATCCAAAACGCCAAATCCCGGCACACAGGACACCAGAAAATCTGCCAATTTCCATAAATGTCCGTCCAATTAAAGGATGAAGTGAGAACTCATCTCCTCTGGCCAGTTTATTTACATGTAATGATCTCATTGCCAGCACCAAAAACTTTGTTCGTTTTGTTGTGTGGGTTTTTTGTTTTTTTATTTTTTTTTGGACAAATATTTATGGAAATTGGCCTGGTGGCTTTTCTGATTTGATATTTTGACGCGCCTTTCCCTTGTCCCTCTGGTATAGAGAATCCACGTCCTTCCACTACAAAATGTACAGAGGGGCAAATGTATTTGATCGGCTGCTGATTTTGTACACTTGCCCACTGACCAATGATCGGTTTATTCTAACAGTGACACAAAACAACAAATATCCAGAAAAATACATTTCAAAAAAGTTATAAATTGATTTGCATTTTAACCACTTGCTTACTGGGCACTTAAACCCCCCTCAGTCCCAGACCAATTTTCAGCTTTCAGCGCTGATGCACTTTGAATGACAATTACGCGGTCATACAACACTGTACCCAAATGAAATTTTTATCATTTTTTTCCCACAAATAGAGCTTTCTTTTGGTGGTATTTAGTTACAGCTCGGAGTTTTATTTTTTGCTAAACAAAAAAAGATGCAAAAAAAAAAAAAAAATCATGTTTTAATAGTTTGTTATAAAATTTTGCAAACGGGTCATTTTTCTCCTTCATTGAAGTGCGCTGATTAGGCGGCACTGATGGGCTGCATTGGTGGGCACTGATGGGCTGCATTGGTGGGCACTGATGGGCTGCATTGGTGGGCACTGATGGGCTGCATTGGTGGGCACTGATGGGCTGCATTGGTGGGCACTGATGGGCTGCATTGGTGGGCACTGATGGGCTGCATTGGTGGGCACTGATGGGCTGCATTGGTGGGCACTGATGGGCTGCATTGGTGGGCACGGATGGGCACAGATAAGGCGGCACTGATGGGCAAAGATGGGTGGCAAAGATGGGTGGCACGGATGGGTGGCACGGATGGGTGGCACGGATGGGTGGCACGGATGGGTGGCACGGATGGGCGGCACTGCTGGGCACTGATGGGCAGCACTGGGGTGCAGCACCTTTGAGGCAGATTTTGGGTGGCACTGTGGGCACTGCTGGGTGGCACTGTGGGCACTGCTGGGTGGCACTGACAGGGGGGCACTTACTTTATTTCAGGATGGCACTGCGGGTGGCAGGTGGGCACTGGCAGGGGGCAGGTGTCCGCTTGAATTGCTGGCCGTGATCGGGACTGATGTCCTGAACACGGCCGCCGGCGATCGGCTTTTTTTTTTGTCAGCGCGAGGAGGAATACTAGCCGATTACCGGCTCCGTTCTATCACATGATCAGCTGTCATTGGCTGACAGCTGATCACGTGATAAGGGGTCGGGATCGACCCCTTACACGGATCGGTGATCAGGCGAGTCTCACGGACTCGCTGATCACAGAGCGCGCCACGCGCGCCCCTCAGGGGGCGCGCAGGCCGCTCGTAACCGGGACGACGTCAATAGACGTAGTCCCAGCAATCTAGGTCCGCGCTAATGCCGTCATTTGGCAATAGCGCGGATCCCAAGTGGTTAATCAATGAAATAAGTATGTGAACCCCGATCAATCGGCAAGATTTTTGGCTCCCATGTGTCTTCTATACAGGCAACAAGCTGATTAGGAGCACCCTTAAAGGGAGTGCTCCTAATCTCAGCTTGTTACCTGTATAAGACACCTGTCCACAGAAGCAACCAATCGGATTCCAATCTCTCCACCATGGAGACCAAAGATCTGTCCAAGGATGTCGGGGAGAAGATTGGAGACCTACACAAGGCTGGAATGGGCTACAAGACCATCGCCAAGCAGCTTGGTGAGAGGTGACAACAGTTGGTGGGATTATTATTCACAAAATAACGATGGATCTCCTCGGTCTGGGGCTCCATGGAAGATCTCACCTCGTGGAGGATCAATAATCAGGAGAACGGTGAGGAATCCGCCCAGAACTACACCGGAGAATCTTCTCCATCATCTCAGCTGGGACCATAGTCACCAAGAGAACAATCGGTAACACACTACACCGCGAGGGACTGAAATCCTGCAGCCCCCGCTCAGGAAATCACATGTACAGGTCCCCCCGCTCAGGAAATCGCATGTACAGGTCCCCCCGCTCAGGAAATCGCATGTACAGGTCCCCCTGAAGATCACTAATGAACATCGAATGATTCCAAGGAGAACCGGGGGAAGGGTTGTGGTCAGAGGAGACCAAAATCCAGATCTTTGGCATCAACTCAACTTGCTGTGTTTGGAGGAGGAGGAATCCGCCTATGACCCCAAGGACACCATCCCCCACCGTCATACATGGAGGTCCTATGACCCCAAGGACACCATCCCCCACCGTCATACATGGAGGTCCTATGACCCCAAGGACACCATCCCCCACCGTCATACATGGAGGAACTATGACCCCCATGGACACCATCCCCCACCGTCATACATGGAGGAACTATGACCCCCATGGACACCATCCCCCACCGTCATACATGGAGGACCTATGACCCCAAGGACACCATCCCCCACCGTCATACATGGAGGACCTATGACCCCAAGGACACCATCCCCCACCGTCATACATGGAGGAACTATGACCCCAAGGACACCATCCCCCACCGTCATACATGGAGGAACTATGACCCCCCAAGAACACCATCCCCCACCGTCATACATGGAGGAACTATGACCCCAAGAACACCATCCCCCACCGTCATACATGGAGGTCCTATGCCCCCCAAGAACACCACCCCCCCACCGTCATACATGGAGGTCCTATGACCCCAAGAACACCATCCCCCACCGTCATACATGGAGGACCTATGACCCCCAAGAACACCATCCCCCACCGTCATACATGGAGGACCTATGACCCCAAGAACACCACCCCCACCATCATACATGGAGGAACTATGACCCCAAGAACACCATCCCCCACCGTCATACATGGAGGTCCTATGACCCCAAGGACACCATCCCCCACCGTCATACATGGAGGAACTATGCCCCCCAAGAACACCACCCCCCCACCGTCATACATGGAGGTCCTATGACCCTAAGAACACCATCCCCCACC
Organism: Lithobates pipiens; assembly: GCF_037356315.1. Lineage (NCBI taxonomy): Eukaryota > Metazoa > Chordata > Amphibia > Anura > Ranidae > Lithobates > Lithobates pipiens. The sequence continues at coordinate 855,413 of NW_027507686.1, read as the reverse complement.
GTCATACATGGAGGTCCTATGACCCTAAGAACACCATCCCCCACCGTCATACATGGAGGACCTATGACCCCAAGAACACCATCCCCCACCGTCATACATGGAGGACCTATGACCCCAAGAACACCATCCCCATTGTTAAACCTGGTGGTGGAAACATTGTTTGAGGGGGGGGGGGGGGTTTCTGCTAAGTCTGCAACTTCACCGAATCATAGGAATGATGGACGGGGTCATGTACCATCAAATCTTGGGTGAGAACCTCCTTCCCTCAGCCAGGGCTTTGAAAATGGGTGGTGGATGGGTCTTCCAGCATGACAATGACCCAAAACACACGGCCAAGGCAACAGTGGCTCAAGAAGCACATGAAGGTCCTGGCATGGCAGAGAAAATATGTGGAGGGAGCTGAAGGTTCGAGTTGCCAAATGTCAGCCTGGAAATCTTAGTGACTTGGAGAGGATCTGCGAAGAGGACAAAATTCCTCCTGAGATGTGCGAACCTGGAGGCCAACTCCAAGAAACGTCTGACCTCTGTGATCCCCAACAAGGGGTTTCTCTGCCAACTACTAAGTCATAAGTATGTGAACCCTTCACAAAACATATTTCACTCAAAATGCAAATAAATGTAACTTTTTAAATTTGCTTTCTGGATTTTTTTTTTTTGTTCTCTCTCACTGTTATAATAAACTGACCATTAAAATTATAGACCGATCGTTTCTTTGTCGTTCAAATCAGAAGCTGATCAAATAAAAAAAAAAAAAAAAATATATATATATATATATATATATATATATATATATATATATATATATATTAGAAATTGCTTGTGCTCAGGGCAGCCAAAAAAGATAACTTGCCCTTCTGTATCGGACCATTTGGATTTATACAAATCTTTAAGCTCCGTAGAACATCTGCCATATATCGGAGTGCTGCAATGAAACCTTTTTATATACACGATCTGAACTACAAGGTGCCTTTTTATTTCTTTTTTTTTTGTAGCACTGTAGAGATGTTTTTTGCTCTGTCTCTCATATATACTCCTCCCCCCCCCCTTTATACGCAGATTAAGTCAAACAAAAATGTGAAGATCTTCTACAGCATCACTGGACAGGGCGCGGACACTCCCCCAGTGGGCGTGTTCACCATAGAGAAGGAGACTGGTTGGATGATGGTCACTGTCCCCTTGGACCGGGAGAAATATGCCAGCTACCAAGTGAGTCTCTGGAGGAATAAAATGTGAAAATATCGCACGGCTCCATTGCTTGTAGAATTTCGGCCACCAATGAGTAATTGGCTTTTTTTTTTTAATACAGCTGCAATCTCATGCGGTGTCGGAGAACGGTCAGCAGGTGGAAGAGCCGATGGATATCACTGTCAATGTTCTTGATCAGAATGACAACAGACCCCAGTTTACACAGGAAGTATTCCGGGGGTTTGTTCGGGAAGGCGTCCAGCCAGGTGAGATGGCATTCCCTGATGAGTCCTCTGGCATTTGAAGATTACTGTGAGCCTTTCTGGGGGGATGTTGGGCGTCTGCCAGCCCTCCCGTTCTGTAGATGGGTTGGCACGCTCAGACCTTATTGAACCCATTGGGTTAGTTGATGACTTGTAACCCGTATCCAGGTCTGTAAAGTGTCTGGCCGTATTTGTGGGTCCATTGGGCACAGGGTGATGTATAAATGGATTTACCCAGAATTCACACTTTCCAATTCTACAAGAACTGTAGTAGCTTAGTAGGACTTAAAGCCTAAATGGTGGAAGGTTGGAAGCTGCGTTGTTGGTGAGACCTTCAAGGTTTTGTCTTTTTATACTAGGTACTCCTGTGATGAATGTGACGGCGACTGATGAGGACGACCCCACAACAGCCAATGCTATACTTGGCTACGCCATTCTAAAGCAAACCCCCGAGGAGCCGATGCTCTTCACCATCAACAGCGTGTCCGGGCTGATCAGTGTCATTGCAGCCGGACTGGATAGAGAGGTGAGGGTTCCTCCGTATTTTATTGGCATAAATGGAGATGGCTGTCCAGAGAGCCTTGGCGGCGGCTGCTCCTGGGGCAAGCCGCTTGACTAAAGTTTGCTTTCGGCTCATCACTGTCCACTTTTCTCTGCAGAAAGTTCCGGAGTATACCCTGATAGTTCAGGCTGCAGATATGGAAGGCACCGGTCTGGCGACTACTGCAACGGCCGTAATTCAAATAACGGACGCCAATGATAACGCGCCAGTGTTTGATCCTATCAAGGTATGTAAACGAGACCAATGGCACAAGCTGTGCTTTGTATGTGTCTGTCTATACTAGTAGGTTTTATACTAAAAAACTTATTTTTGTCAATGGTGGAAGTAGATCCAAAATGGGGCGTGCTTTTAGGCTGTTAAGATATATGCATGTAAACCCTTACCATGAACTGCCTTTTTTTTTTTTTTTTTTTTTTTTTTTTGTGTGGTGTAAGGCTACTCTATGTAGGAATGACTTTAGTGCCCCGGAACTGGCATGACTAATGTAATCAGCCTTGGCATGCGTACGCTGGTGGTAAACTAGGCTATTAAGGTGGAACTGCCGCCAGCGCTTTTTGTTGGAAGATATGGATTTTCTTGTGGTCTCATCCCCTCTGGAGATTTCCTTTTGCCGTCAGAAAAGGAAGTGAGGGGAAATGTCCCCAACGGGGACACAGACTGCAGTGACAACCTAACCTTTTTCTAACTTTCCAGGCCACCCGGGTCACCTAAACGTTTGAAGTTTCCCTTTTAGATTCCTGTTGTCTGTCTGGTTTCTGATTGGTTCCTTTTTGTCTTTTCGCAGTACACGGCCCAGGTGCCTGAAAACGAAGTGGGCTTTGAAGTTCAAAGACTGTCAGTAACCGATGACGATGATATGAATTCTCCCGCTTGGCGAGCCGTTTATAAGATTAGGGGCCCAGACGCCAGCTTCTTCGCCATTACCACCGAACCAGCTACCAACGATGGCATCCTTACTACAGCCAAGGTCAGTAGAGATGTGGGTACAGCGTCTGCTATATCCACCCATTGTTTGAAAACTCTGATATGGGGAATTGGGACCAAATAAGCAAGATGCGGGTCCAGGCCTAGTCAATGGAGACCTTCACCTTCTACAAAATAAATGCAGTTTCTAGGCTGGATTCACACTTATGCAGTTTTAGTGCTTTTTGCATTTTGCAGATTTTCACTACAGAACGTGTTCCATAGGAAACCATGTTAAATGGACTGTAGTGCAAAACACTAAAACTGCCATAGGTGTGAATCCAGCCCTACAGGGCATTGCACCCACGATCATCAGATTAGGGGTGCAATCTCAGGCTCCTGTAGCCTGTCGGCATAGCTGTATAAGCAGGAAGATAATGGCCTGTGAGGGCTCACTGCACCCTTGCAGCTCATTTCAAAATTGTGGCAGCAGGTGCAGGGAGAAGATCCCCTGTTGGGTGTCACGGGGGGGGGGGGGGGTGGTTGCTGAAGGTGCAGATGCTGGACCATGTTCACCCTAAATGGGTGGAACAACCCATTCCAAAGATGACCATATCCTTTAACTGCTTGACTACCGAGGTAATGGGTGTTTTCATACATGTTACAATTTTCTGTTAAAGTTTTTTTTTTTTTTTTTTTTTTTTTTTAATTTCTACAGATTTGAAATGTAGAGGAAAAACTACTTTTCAGGCACATGTAAAAAAAAAAAAGTAACAAAGTTCCTTTTATACACACTGATCTGACAATACAAAAACGCTACAAAAGGTTATTGTAGAAAGGCCCCATTAATTAACCAAGAAAGTAAAGCCACTTAATGCTTCCTGTGGGGTATCAATATTGGATCAAGGAAACCTCCACATGTCACATCCTACTGGAGGGTTCCTTGATCCAATATTAATACCCCACAGGAAGCATTAAGTGGCTTTACTTGGTCTGGGTTAACTAATGGGGCCTTTCTACACTCCAACCTTTTTTGTATTGTTGGATCAGTGTGTATTTTGATATTTATAAAATAAAGGCATTTTGTTACTTTATTTTTTATTTTTTTTCCCCTCTACTCTACATTTCAAATCTAGTAATGGGATGTGGCACATTGTTCGGGGTGATTTGATTGCCTCCTGAGGTCCCAGCAATCAAATTTCTTAAAAAATGACAACAGAATAGATCATGTTTGGGGATCTGAAATAAAGCACCACAAACTGCTGGCACTATATAAATATGGTAACTATAATCACCATAATAAAAATATAAAGCGCAGTGTTTTTTCTGAAAGTGAGTGTGGAGTATAACATAATGTCTGTCGCAGTTTTGTGTCGCACAATATTTGCACACTTTTGTCAAATGCAAATTTTCAGGAACAAATATAATTTTTTTTATTTTTGTGCATAATATCAAATTTTTGGTAAAATATGGTGTTGTGTAGATTTTAGATGCCAGATATCCGAAACTTGAAGCTGCACCATGCCTGTGAGATGGCGATAAACTGCAGCAAGTGGTTAACTCCATTCCAAGTATTCCCCATGAAAATGGTGGGTACCGGGAGGATTGCAGTGGTGGGGGGGGGGGGGGGGGGTGTAGCTGCAGGGGAGTAGTAGTGGGGGGGGTGTAAAGCATCACTTGCCACAAAGTGGCCTGTGTGGAAGCTCGCCCCAAAATAAAATCTCTAGATCTCCAGGCAACCACAATCTTGAGGGCTGACCCATGTAGCCCTGTAAACAAAAAAAACGCTATACATGCACTTTTGTTGTTTTCTGAAGCCACTCCGGTCCCACGCTGAGCTGTCAGTGGCGGCTTCTCTGTGGCGGGTGCTGGAGTGGCAGCTGACAACGGAAGCCCCATAGTAAGTCTATGGGTGCCGTCACTTCCCCACCCCGAAGCTGCTCCAGTCCCACACTGAGCTGTCAGCGGTGGTTTCTCTGGAGGCGGGTGCTGGCGTGGCAGCTGACAAAGGAAGTCTATGGGTGACGTCACTTTCCATGCATTTCACAGCCGTTGTCAGGCGTCTCCTCTGCAGAGCTTCCACCACTGGCGAGCGGAGCGTCTTCAGAAAAGGCATGTGTAGCGATTTTCTTCTTTACAGGACTAGATGGGTCAGTGTTAGATTTTGGATGTCTGGAGATTTACAGCTTTTAGTTTTGGAGTGAACTTCCACTTTAATGTATTGGATGTAGTCGCGCCGCCTCTTTGGTTTTGCACAGGACCGGATGTTCGGTGTTTTAGGATCTGGCATTGAATCTTCTCGCAGCTCGTTCTGTACAGAAGTCACCATTGTGCGTTCTCGTCTTCTGACTCTCACCTGACTCTCTCGCGCTTCTGACCTTTTATTGCCCCTCTGCTACGTTTTTACATCCAGTGTTCTGGGATAGCAAACGCTCCATACAATGTCTTCATAATATGAATCTCTATGAACTGTACATAGAATCTTCTCTCCCCCAGAACCGGAGCTGGAGGCTTGGAGTCCTTCATACACAATGCAGCCATCTCTGGTGTTACAACCTCTGTAGGTTTTCTCTTCAGTTACAGTTGAGATATTAAAAAGTGAGTTTGGCTTTCTTACCTAAATTATGAGCTCCATCAGTTCCTTTAAACTTCACCTAAGGAGTGGAATCCTTGAGGCTCATCCACTCCGTCACTACTAACCGAAGAACGCCCTGAGCTCTAAACTTGGTTTAAATATTTGGACCTCCTACATCCATATCTGAGAGTTGGCTGATGTCTGACCCACCAGCACTTTGTTCAATGATTGGCTGTGATCCATTTTATACATAAATGTATCGCTGGTCTCTGTAGCTATATAATTTGTGTACTGAACTGTATTTTCATTGTGCTCATGTTGAGCACCTCGGTCATTGAACCGCCGTGTCTTTATTGTACATCTTGCCAAAAACTAGACCTAAAAATGACTTGTACAGCTTTTCCAGGAGTCGGTTGTGTAGCCGTGTGTATAGGGTTGTGTAGCCATGTATATTCGTGTAGCCGTGTATTCCATCTTTCTCCATCTTTCTCTCTCATAGGGATTGGACTTTGAGACCAGGAAGCAGTTTGTGCTGCAGATCACCGTGGAGAACGAGGAACCTTTCTCTGTCCCCCTGCCGACATCAACAGCCACCGTCACCATCAATGTGGAGGACGTGAATGAGGCCCCGTTCTTTGTTCCTGCAGTCAATCGGGAGGCGGTATTGGAGAACCTTCCTCGGGGGGATAAGATCATCGCACTGGTCGCCCAGGACCCCGACAAGCAGCAAAACCAGAAACTCAGGTAAAGCGCCTATGTAATGAAGAACACTAATTGTAGGATTGCAAAAGTTCTCACAAACACAAAGCGAATGTAACTTGATGTGATCTGGCTGGATATCCACCAATCGGCCACATTATGATCCCTGACCATAACCCATCCAGGGTTGGACTCCACTTATCCACTAGACCTCTGAAGGTACTCCGTGGTATTTGGCACCAGGCCATCAGTAGCAGATCCTTTAACCCGGGTTCACATCTAGGCAGATGCAGTTTTCAGGTGCATCGGCACAGCTGGTGACAGTACCCAGCATTACCAGGGTGTGGATGAGCTCGTGACATCTCCCCTATGACTGTTTGGGTCTCACAGCCAGTTGCTAGGCACAGCCAGATGGGATGGGGGGGGGGGGGGGGGGGTGTTGCCTCGGTTCCTAGGTGGCCAGCACCAGGCTTTGTAGTGGCGGTCACACGTGTTTTTAGGGTGACTATGGGGGATTATTGAAGACACCGGTCACTTTGACCTGCATGGTAAGGCGACAGATCTCTAATTATCAAGCTGGATAAATGGAAACCGAAGGGCCAAAATGGTTATCCTGGGGAGCAAAGCTACCGATGGCTAACCAATCTGTCCCCCCCCCATTGGAGACCACTGTGCCATATGACCAGCATCGAAGCCAGGGGTTTTCAGTCTTCAAACCACCCATCAGTTATAGGTTATGTGGGTTTAATGGTGTCCCTCCCACGTTACAATGTATTCCTTGGTAGGGTTATGATATATTGCTGCTGCTGTCCTTTCCGCCATTTTCTGATTTACTGGAACTTGTTCTCTTCCATTCAGGTACAAAATTGGGAATGACCCGGCTAAGTGGGTCTCTGTGAATGAAGACACCGGCATTGTCACTGCCAACGGCAACCTGGATAGAGAGTCGGACTATGTCAAGAACAACACTTACACCATTATCATGATGGTGATCGATGATGGTAGGACTCGCCATATTTCCTACCTCCTAAAGCAGATCTGCAAGAGGATCGATCCATTTATTTACTAATGTTTGTTGTGATGAGTTCTTCATACGCAGTGCGGCTTTAGTCTATTGCTGCCAAGTGGGCAGCGAATGGAGTCTTGAGCGCTGCAATCCCCCATCTGTGGCAGCCTTTTCCTGATTTGGTACGACATGTATGGCTGAACTTTGGCTCTTGAAACGATTTCACTTCCTGTGGATCCCAAGTGCTGCCAAAATATACAACAAATCAGCATAAGGGACATGATTTGCAGCCAGTAGGCTGTGTCCCTTGTGCTGATGCCTCTTCTGTCCTCCAATCTATGCCATAATCTCAGTGCGGTAGAGATTGGTGCTGCCCAACAATGACCTCCTTTCCACTCAGTTGCTGGTTTCATAGATGTTGTTACTACAGCTTCAGAGCCAGGTCACCCCATGTCTGAATCGCACCGGAATGCACTGCGAGTTTCTTTGAAATTCACATGCGGTGTGATTTTGGGCCATTAAATATGAATAGGTTATAATCGCATTAAAAGTTGTGCATGTGCTACTTTTTAAAACTCGCTGTAACGGGATTGCATGGCACAAGTAGTGCGCTCCGGTGTGGGCTAACGCACTGCGTTTTATCACCTGCATTTTGGGGTGTTGCTTTTTTTTTTTACACCCTCTTCAGATCCTGTGGTGTTCAGATGTGGGCAAGGTGTGATCTGTCCCTCAGTGAATGACACTGGATCTATGAATGGAGGAGGCAGACTTTTACCTTGGTTGTATTAAGTGCCACCGTACTGGAAGATTACTGGGATGGGGGAGGGGTGTGGACAGTAGAGTATTTTAAAAGACATCAGCACAAGGGACACCTACTGACTGTAAATGGATGTCCCTTGTGCTGTGATTGCCACAAATATCACAGCAGTCCTGCAAGTATGGATTGTTCATATTTGCATTGATTGGAGATGGAGCATTACTCTAGACCAGGAGTCCCCAAACCTTTCTAAACAAAGGGCAAGTTTACTGTCTTTGAAGCTTTGTGGGGGGGGGGGTGTGTAGGCACACAGACTGGCCTGTAGCAGAAAGTGCCCCAATATTGGTTTCAGTGGAAAGACTAGTGACCGATTGGTATCGGTGGGAGCAATGGTGCCCCATCCAAGGTGGCATGGAGCCCCAAGGGCCAGGTAAAAGCAAGTGAAGGACCACATCTGGCCCAAGGGCCACCGTTTGCCAATCCCTACATTAGACTATGCCGAAAAATCTGTGCCTGGTGGTCAGTTTTAAAATAAACAAGAGCTGCGCCAAATAATATAAATCAAAAAAACCATACAATTATAAAAAGTCCATGGAAACTGTTATCCAAAAAAGGAAGACGATCGCACCACAGTGATTCCACACTTCCTTATCACTATAGTGTCCCACCACCGACAAAATAATGCGCTTACCAGACGGTAAAAGCACAAGGAGCGTTTAGAGTACCAAGCCACCGACAGCTCCTCGCCTCCACCAGACACTTTATCCCTCAGGAACGAACGATCCATACACTGTAGCCGCTCCAAATTCTCATAAGTGACCCAGTTTCACGTTCGTAATATAAAAAGAAAAGAAGCCTCCCATAGTGTAAAAAACTTCAATGCTTTTTTAATTAGTAGAATATACTTACATAAAAGCGAACGTTTTCCACATGTAAAAACAAGCTGGCCGGCAAAAAACGAGAGCCCGTCCTCCTCTCGTAACACGTGGTGACGTCACAGCATGCCCTCCCATACGCGTTTCGTCATACGTGACGTTTTCAATGGGGAACGATCCCCATTGAAAACGTCACGTATGACGAAACGCGTATGGGAGGTACTTTTACTGTTTGGTAAGCGCACTTTTGTCGGTGGTGGGACACTATAGTGAGAAGGAAGTGTGGAATCACTGTGGTGCGATAGTCTTCCTTTTTTGGATAACAAAGTTTCCATGGACTTTTCTTTAGAATTGTATGGTTTTTTGATTTCTAATATTTGGCGCAGCTCTTTTGTTGTTCTATGTTTGTGTGTGTGTGTCCCACTGTGGAGCAGCAGCCTTATATCCTGTGAAACATTCATTTGTAATTTTTTTTTTTGGACTATTTGTATTTATTTCTAAGATTAAGTTCTTGGATATTTATCTGAGAAATATTTTTTTCTTGCTTGATAAAGTAAGAAAAAAATTTCCCTTTTTTGGGGTTTCAGCGCAGTTTTATTTTCTTTTGTTGTTCAGTTTTTTAAATCTGTTCTCTGCTAGGTGAATTATAAAATGATTTGGGATCAGGTGGAGGAAGTAACATTTCTCTGGAATGATGAAGTTGTATCTTAAAGAGTGGAGAATTGCATTTTTCTCGAGCAGCAGAGAGCCTCGTGATTTCGTCACTTGCTGTCTGTATAGAGATTGGGGCTGTTAAATGGAAACGTTCTACTTTTTTTTTGTCCGGAATATTCTGCCGGTACCTCTCCTCATTTCTGCTGCTGTTCCCACAGGAATTCCCTTTGCCACCGGCACCGGAACGCTCATCCTGCAGGTACTCGATATCAATGACAACGGTCCTGTCCCGAGTCCGCGATCCTTCTTCATGTGCAACCGCAACCCGGAGCCTCAAGAGCTTACAATCAGTGATGCCGATCTTCCTCCAAACACCGACCCGTATAGTGTGGTGCTGAGCCACGGATCGGAACTCACCTGGCACGCCGAGATGAAAGAAAAAGGTGATTTGATTGGAATAAGAATTCAATTTTCAATAAATGCTTCATAAAATTCCACTCAAGTTGCAATGGGGTTTTTTTTTTTTTTTTTTTTTTGTCCCCCCCCCCCCCCCCTCACTTCCTGGTGGGGGGGGGGGGGTGGTCGAAACAAACAAGCATAAATCATCAACCAGATGTTCTAACCCAGGGATAGGCAACACGGCACCCCGGCTGTTGAGGCATCGCAATGACCCTCAGGAGAAGAGGGATGATGGGATTTGTAGTCTCTGCACAGCTGGGAGGTGCCGAGGTTGCCCACCCCTATTCTAACCCTCCTGCACTGACACCCAAAACCCACCACCTTTTTCCTGGTGTCACTGGTACAGGAAGTGAGGACACATTTCTCCAATGAACATCGACGGCGATAACAACCGCAGTTCTGACTTTACTCTGAAAACAAAAAAAAAAAAAAAAAAAAAAAAAAACTTTGAGCTCTTTAAAGTGATATAGAAGTAAACCTTTTTATTGCAGCTTAACAATTCTTGGATGTGATGGCTGCATTCAGTTTTATTTTATTTTTATTTTTTTTTATTCCACCTGGTGATCGGCCCAGTAAGTCTGCTTTTTCAAAAGAACAAGCTCTCCATCAGAATGTAGTGGTTGGAGTGTTGAGTCAAACCACTTACTGCTGACAAGGGTGCTTACAATGATCAGCTTTTATTGATGGAAAACCTTTATCGGTTATAGTATCAGTTTTTTTGTGTTCCTTTTGGGATAAAGTGAGTTGGAGTTTGTTGTATCTAAATTTGGGTTTTGTGACATCCATCTAACACTCCACCCCCCCCCCCCCCCGACAATACTGCTGTACAAAGGTGCTCCTTCCTCCAGAGTGAGGGGGGAGGGGGTGCAGTGCTCTAATACAGGAGGTGTTACTGGCAGGATCACCAGGTGAAAACTGAGGGAAAGTCTAAGGAAGAAAACAAATGTAGTCACTACATCTAACGATTTGGTGAGCTGTAATATGACGGCTGTGGTTTGGGGGTTGAATGCGGCTTTAAGGGGTGACTTATGAATACTAAGAGGAGAGTTTAGAGGTCACAAAAGATTCCATTCCTCTCCTTCATATATTATACTGAGACTCACTAGATCCAGGTAAACTATCAGGATGTGCTTTTAGGTAGAAACATGGAGGATGTACAAAGCTCATGTAGCTGGGTGTCCATCTTCTCCCCGAATTGTAACCCAAAAATCTGCTGTGAATGGAGCCGAGGAGGTTTGTGCTCTTTTTGTATTGCTGTCAAGTTCTACTGCTGACTAGTTGCCAATACCTGCTAGTCAATATGGTGTCTATATACTGTATATAGAACATTCGGTTAGTTGTTGGTATATGAGGTGGATGGGTATATACTATATAGGGGGTATATACTATATAGGGGTATATACAGCATTGATGTGTAACCTGGCCCTTCTAATCTCTTTTGTAGCTTCAATGACACTTGTGCCCAAAGAAGAGCTGAAGGTCGGGGACTACAATGTATACGTTCGTCTATACGATGCTCAGAGACTACCCCAGCTTACGGTGGTCAACGCAACAATCTGCAACTGTGAGGGCAAATCTATCAGCTGTAATGAGAAGATCATCGCTGGGGTTGATCTTCCCATAATCTTGGTCATTCTGGGATCCGTTTTGGCTCTGCTCAGTAAGTTCTGGCAATGTGTGTGGATCCAATTTAGCGTATTCTTCTAAACATGTCCCTTACCCTTCCATAAACCATTGGCCAGAGACAACCCATCGCTGACCATCTTTGGTGGGTTTTGAACAGTTATTCTCAACCAGGGTTCCTCCAGAGGTTGTAGGGGTTCCTCCAGAGGTTGTAGGGGTTCCTTCAGCATTGGGCCATTTCTGCCTCTCGGATAAGTTCCCACCGACACCATTGTGTGTGTGGTGTTTTATTTTTTTTATTTTTTTGCTATCTGTAAGGGGGGTAATTCTTCCCAAGGACCATTCCTCCCACCGACCATCACACTAATGTATCAGTTGTAGATTTCTCATTTTTAGCAGAGGTTCCCCTGAGACCGGAGAACTATTTCAAGGGTTCCTCTGTGTTGAAAAGGTTGAGAGGCTGGTTTAGGAGGCATTCATCCAGGTTCAGTAGCTGGTTGAGATTGCTAGAAGCTTACCCTTGGACACTCCGATCATAACGCATGGCTTTCATTCAAATTTTGATTTTGGGAACCCTAAAATTAGCGGGGTGCTGAGCATTGACCAGACCCCCCAATCCTCTGGGCACCTCCTATCAATCCTTTTTCAATGGGCCACATCACTGACCGATGGGGACTTGGCTAAAAGTCAGCTACATCCAATCGGATACAGCCACCGCTGAGTCAACTATTTTCTGCACAGCCCTTTAGATTTTTTTTTTTTTTTTTGCAAAGTGATGTTGGGTGGGTAGCAGCCAATGGTCACCTCGGCACTCATATCATAGTTTGGGGTCTCAAAGTATTTGCCAGTTGCCACCAAAGTGTTTAGGGAGGCCTGCAATAGCAGTCCATGTACGTGCCTCATGGCAGGGTCACTACATTCATTGTAGCAGATCAAACCACGTTCAATGTGAGGCAATGGGGATCTTTACAGTCTGGTACAGAGGCTTCAGCAGGCAGCACCCGTTTAGCTTTTAAACCAGTAGTGTAACATTCATTGCTGTTGTAGGTTCTTATTGCCTGCTCCCTTTTAGAAATCAGTTGCTGAATGGGGCAAGGAGAACCAATTGCATCATTAAGTCTTGGTCATTCTGGTAGTCTTAAAGAGAGGCGGGCCTAGGGGTGCCGGTCCGAGGCGGGCCTAGGGGTGCCGGTCCGAGGCGGGTCTAGGGTGCCGGTCCATGGCATATCCCTACACCTGAGCAGTAGATGTAAATTAACTTTTCTCCCATTACAGTTCTTATTCTGCTGTTGCTGCTGTTCTTGAAGAGGAAGAAGGTGGTGAAGGAACCCTTACTGCTTCCAGAAGATGACACCAGGGACAATATCTTCTACTATGGTGAAGAGGGTGGTGGTGAGGAAGATCAGGTAAGTTGTTGGGCTTTGCCTTTGTATGAAGGATTGCTATGAAATATTCCAAGTTATAGATGTTTCTTACAAGCCTTTTTGTGTCAGGACTATGACTTGAGTCAGCTCCACCGAGGCCTAGATGCGCGACCCGACGTCATGAGGAACGACGTGGTTCCAACCTTGATGCCGGCACCACATTACAGACAGCGGCCATCCAACCCTGATGAGATCGGGAACTTTATTGGGGAGGTAAGTTACACTCTTGCAGTGAGGTGGCTGGGCGGGTTTGCTCTCATTGTATTGGCCCACGGCTTTCTAAAGGCGGGTTTGCAGGTGACTGCGTCGGTTGGCTCCTCAGCACTAGGTGCATTCTAATTTATTCCCTCTGAAAGGGATTTGGTGTGGCCATGCCTGGATTGTCGGCACATCTTGTGGGTCGGGGAGTGTCTGCTGCCTCCTAGATACATTCAGACAACTTATTCTCAGTTTGCAACATTCAGATTTGCAGCAGGAAATGACAATTGTGCTGTTTTATTTCCACATATAAAGCCTGTTGTGTAATGTCAGGCATGTAATAAAACAATTACTCAATCACGGGGCATTGTAAGGTGAGTCTTACCTTTCACTTCTCTGCAGAGGCGTAACTAGAACCTTCACGGGAGGAAGTTCTGATCAGCCAGTTTAGGTGCTCTTGATCGAGGTCATCCGCTGATCTGAGAACTGTAGTGGGTTTTTTTTTAATGGCGACTATAATCACAGGTAGCGTTACCTGCGGTGTCTCCGGCTTCTCTGTGGCTCTGACTTTGTGTCAGTGACACCTGTGCCAAAATCAAGAGATGGGGTCTCCGCCAGGCCCTCCCACTTGACATTCTTCACCAGTCAGGTGACCTCTAGTATTCTGCCCCCAGCCATGCTGTGAACAGAATGGGCAGCCGCGGGCTCAAGGATTGGCCCTGCTGGGTGGCCACAAAGACTGGGAGACTTCAGGAACAGCCCAGGATTTGGTAACCCCTGGCAAATTATCATTCAACTGCCTGAGGGGGTTCTGAACCACTGTATTAGAACCACCTAATGCCAATTTTATTTGCACATCTCTACACCCCTCCCCCAGAATGTCTCCATACACCCCCCCACACATCTGTACCTCAAATGACCCCTGTATCCCCAATACACCCTTTTACTTTGTTGCTTCTCCCAGCAACCCCCACCCCCCAAAGTCTTGGGTCTTTGCACTCACTTGAGCCTATTAGTAATCCAGATCTGGTGTTAAAGGGTTAAATTTCCATTTCCTGTGAGTGGACATTACAGGGAGCTGTCCAGGGCTGCTTATGACGGGAAGATGCTTAATGGATTCTCTGCCTCATTAACGGCAAAAATTACCTCTGAAGAAGCTGACGGAACATTCCGGGCTTAATGTTCTCCTATCTCCTGGAAGCCTGTTTTCTATTTCTGCTGCCCATTAGATTTTTCAGGCTTTGACACACAATTACAAATTATCGCTGAACCTAAAGTCATTTTTATTTTTTTTGGTCTAATTTTGTTTTCTTTTTCCTTTAAGAACCTGATTGCTGCGGATAACGACCCAACCGCTCCGCCCTACGACTCTCTCCTGGTCTTTGATTACGAAGGCAGCGGGTCAGAGGCCGCCTCTCTCAGCTCCCTCAACTCCTCCAATTCCGACCTTGACCAGAACTATGACTGCTTGAACGACTGGGGCCCCCGCTTCCGCAAACTGGCGGATATGTATGGAGGAGAGGATGACTAGGGTCCCAGACAGTTGGGACTTCTCCAGGAACTTGTAACCCATCGCCTTACACACACACTTTGGTCAATTTGAGTTTGTGCTTAGCAAGAACCCGGAGAACATACGATGCCTTACTTTGTATATATGGCTGTTGTCATGAAATGTGCTTTAGAGTTTGTCATTCAGTCCTTTGCCAGTTCTTGGCGTTTGATGCCACCAGACTACTAGACCACGCTCGGTGCCCGCTGCCACCTCCGGACTCATCAGCCTCCTTCAACTTTAAGATTTCAAGAAGGGAAAGTCAAGACACGTGCCTTCGCCCATCCTGCCTCCATCCTTCAAAGACTTGACGTTTTTATCTTGGAACTTTTAAAATTGATATTAGCTGCACTCCTCCAGATGTAGGTTTGACTCGCTAGAACTTTAACTTTCTTTTTTTTTTTTTTTTAATACCCCCCCCCCCCCCACCTCATTTTGGCATTTGACCTTCTCTTGGTTTTCTGTGGACAAACCTTCTCTACACTGGATGAACATTTCAACCTGCAAGTTGGTTGTAAGCCTAAGTTTTCTCAGATGTTCCCGTGTGCCTTGGGATGTCTGGAGGAAGATGCGTTTTTTTTTTTTTTGGTTTTTTTTTTTTCAGTCTTTGGCAATGGGGTGGGGGGAGGGAAATGTGATCACACTGGAAATCCTTTGCACCCATGGTAAATGCAGAATCATTAAACCATGCTCCAAACTTGCTCTACTGGTGGACTAAATGAACATTCCAGCCAATAAAACTTTGTTCTGGGCTGAGAAGAATGAGATTCAGTTGTAGTTTTTGTCCCCCCCGACCCCCCCGGTTTGTGCCCATTAGAGATTTCCCTCAATTCCTATCCTGATGTCACTCGGGAGTAAAGCTTGTGGTGATAGTTTCCTGTCCTGGTGATTGTTGGACAGGAACTAAGAAATCTACCCAACAGGGACACAAATGGCAGCAAAAACTACATTCTAAATCCCCCCCCCCCCCCCAACCAGTTTGGATGAAACTTGGGGTTTCCTTCTTCTTTTTTTTTTTTTTGGAGGACAAACTTCCTCCTCCTCCTGCGCATTCCTCCATACAGATCACAATTTGGGTTTTATCTATTTTGATGATTCTTTTTGTTAATGTGTTATTTATAACAGTAAATAGTTTTTTGTACCTCCGTGTTAAAGGCCAAGAAAAAAAATGATGTAAAATGCCCAAATTCATTTTATTAAAGGTTTGTTTTGTGTTCTATTCCGTGTCCCGAGCGTCTCTGCAGTACCTCCGTGGAAGATTCGAACGGGCAGGTGAAACTCCATGGAGTGGAGATTTGGGTGTCAACCTAATTCCAGGAAACGTAATTTGCAGAAGATCCTACGGACTGGAAGTTTTTATATTTAAATATTCATATCCTAAACTCCCCGACCTCTCCCTCTCCTCAACACCTTTCCTCCCCCGCTCAAACTTAAGACCCATCTCCCGGCTCCCACTTGCCTCCAAGCTCATCGAACGTCTTGTCCATGACCGAATGAGTCGCTACCTCATGGACACCCACCTCTGCCCCCTACAGGCTGGCCTCCGCCCACAACATCAGGCAACATCCACTGGAACTGCCCTCCTAAAACTCCCCAATGACCTACTAACTGCTAAAACCAACGGCCACTACTCCATATACTTGGACCTCTCTGCTGCCTTTAACACAGTTGGCCACCTGCTTAAACTCTGCAAACTCCACTCCATTGGCCTCCATGATTCTGCTTTATCCTGCTTCTCCTTCTACCTATCTCAGCGCACTTTGTGTCACTTACAACTCCATCTCCTCCACTCCTCTTCCTCTCTTGGGGAACCCCAAGGCTCTGTCCTTGGGCCCCTCCTATTCTCTCTATACCTCTTCCCTGGGCCAGTTGATCTCCCATGGCTTCCAATACCACCTTTATGCCGATGACGCCGAGATCTATCTCTCCATTCATCACGGATCTCCAACTTACTGAATGACCTATCGGTATGGATGTCGCACCGCTTTTTCAAACTCAATCTTTCTAAAACTGAGCTTGTAATATGTCCTCCTTCCCGCGCCCCCCCCCCCCCCCCCCACAACCTCCGTTACCCTCTGCAATATCTCCAGATATCGAATTCCACACTTCCTGACTAATAACACCAAAAAGCAACTTATTCACTCCTTGCTTATTCCCTGACTACTGCAATTTTCTTTAATGGCTGACCCTTACACAGGCTCCTCCCCCTTCAGTCTATTATGAACGCTGCTAGACTAGTACACCTCACTAATCGATCCGTGACTGCTGCCAATCCCTTCACTGGCTTCCCATCCCCCACCATATAAAATGCTAACCACACCATACAAGGCCATCTACATTACCAAAATCGTCCCCTCTACTCCTCCTAGGACCTCCTGCTCGCCATCTCCCTTGTTACCTCCTCTCATGCTCGCCTTCAAGACTTCTCCAGAGCCTCTCCCATCCTCTGGAGCTCCCTGCCCCGGTCTATCCGATCAGCTCCTACCCTGTCCACCTTTAGGAGATCCCTGAAAAGTCACTTATTCAGGGAAGCCGATCCCACCCCCCAGCTAACTGTCCTGAGCCACCCCCATCAAATCATTCCGTGCATTTATTACCTTTTGTACCACCACCGCCCTTCTGTATTGTGCTGTGATTGTGCCATCCCCCCTCTACATTGTAAAGCACTGCGTAAACTGTTGGTGCTATATAAATTGTGTAATATTTGCTGAGCTGTGCTCCTGATTGCACTTGAGGGCTTTATTGATTGGCAAATGGAATGAGAACTAATGTAGTTGGAGAGTCTGGAATGTGTGAGGCGTTCACTGACGGGTCCGCACTTACGAGTTCTGATGCAAAACGCCATCAATCAGTTTTTTTTTTTTTTTCTCTATATACAAATCTTTACATAGAAACCAAGATCACTCAAATGTTGGCACAAGATGTACAAATAACCCCGTCCTGCTGACGGAAGTGGGCTTCTTTCTGTGGTGGCCGCATATCTCCCCCTGTGCTGGGAGTGTGCCGCAGAGACCAGGGTCTTGTCTAGAGCCCCAAGTCTCGTAAGAACTATCAGGACCGGCCCTCAGTCCAGGAGGCTGAACTTGCATGATTTCAATCCTGCATGTCGGCGTGAACCTAGGCCTAACACCCGAGTACATGTATCCTTATTATAGAGGAGAGTTCGGGGGCTGCGGGGAAAAAATGCCCAAAGCCCCTAAATTATATTTATAGCAGTGTCCAATGAGGCCTGAATGCAGTGTACTGCAATGCCCAGGTGGTACCCTTGACATGAAGGATTGGGGGTAGGCATAGTGCCCAATTGTCCCTGATTTGGAGCAATGTCCCTCCTTTTCTTTTGTCTGATCTCTATAATTGTATATAAAATACACTTATCTTTCAAAAAGTGTTTCCTGGTGATAAACCTTTCATCCAATTTCTAAATTGCTGCATTTGTAGATATTTTAAAAGCCAATATAAAGGAATAGTCGCGGTTAAAGTTAAATCCACAAGTACTTTAAAGTGGTTGTAAACCCTTACAAACCACTTTGACCTACAGGTAAGCCTAAATTAAGGCTTACCTGTAGGTTCAAGAAATATCTCCTAAACCTATACGGTTTAGGAGATATTTGCCTGAAGACAGGCACCACTCAGGCGCACTGAGCGCGGCATTTCCAACAATGGATCTGCTGCGTGTCTCGGCTCCTGTGCGCATGCGTGGGAGTGACGTCATCGCGGCTCCGCCGAATGACAGCAGTGGAGCTGCGAGACACCACCAGCAAGATGGATGCGGCGGGCTACAGGGGACAGCGGCGACTTCGCTGGCTCCTGTGTCAGGTAAGTGACACATAATGGGCTACGATGCGATGTGATGCGATGCGATGTGATGCGATGCATAGTAGTCCATTATGCTTTGCCTTTGCAGGGAATGAAAGAGAGGAAGTAACACTCATCAGGGTTTACTTCCTCTTTAACTTATCTTGTGAGTTTGTTTACCTTTTTATTAAATGCATTCATTACTACACTTTGCTGCCTTTTCTGCTTTATATCTACCTACAGAGCTGCTTCTCTCTGAAACCGGCTTTACCCCCCCCCCCCCACACACAGTTTTGCTCTTGGATCCATGTACCCCGGGATGACCTTTTGCACCCTATAGACTTGCCAGATATTTATGACTTTTTTATTTTTTTATTATATTTGACTTTTAAATACCTATCAATTTGTTGCTTGCTTTAAGTGACTGATTTGAAGCAAGGGGGGAAGTGTTGGGTAAATGTCACATTTACCAGCCCCTTCATTTCCTGAATGAATACCATGAGTGATGGGTACTGATCACTCACTGTGTTCATTCATAACTGAAGCATTGGCCTCATGGAGGCCCCCCCCCTGTAGTTTCTAACAGCAGCCCTGTGCATAACCTTGCAGAATATAGGGCAGAGGTCTCTGAATTTCTTTTAAACACAGGGCCAGTTTACTTAACCTTCAGGCTCCAGGGGGGCCGGATTGTGGCCACTGTGAATAGAAAATATCTCGGCATCAGCCAGATTAAACATTGCCCCATCGTTGGTTTTAATAGAAGGCGTAGTGCCCCAATGGTTGGTATCAATGGGAGCCCATTGACTGTCGGTGGGAGAAATGGTGCTTTATCATTGGTGTCATTTGGAGGAATAGTGTGCCGAGGGCCGGAGGTTGGAGACCACCGATATAGAGATGTTATAAATGGACATTGAGAAGGGTAATTATTTTATATACCAAATGTGTGGTCTCCCCCCCCACCCCCTGTAGTTCAGATTTATTCCGCTGATATTTGAGCTGCCTCGGCCTAGTTTAGGGATCTTTTCATGTTTTCTATTAGCGCTTGTATTTTCAGTTAGTAGCCGGCTGCTTGTTGGACTCGTCTTGTTTATGGTCTCCATTGGGATGCATCGAAGGATCCTTTCCAACACCGAGCCCAGAAACTGGATCTGTGGCCGGAATCCTCCTCATTTACACACAACATTCCCCCGGATGTGGAGAAAAGCATCGTCCTCGTGTTGTGGCAACAAAGCGGATCATGTGACACAAAGGACACGGCTGTGTTTGTGTGCAAAAGACGAATACAACGAAAAACGCCCAAGATGGCGACGAATGGAACTAAGAAACCCGAATGTCCAACTTCAAAGCAGAACATACTGACCGGCCACTTCAGTAGGTCCCCCTGGCTAGTAGTGGGTTGGACCCCCTTCATTAGGTCCCCCTTGCTCGTAGCGGGTTGATTCTTGACCCCCCCCCATCTGCTTGAATGGGCATGGTAGATGACCTCCTCCCTATTAGGGTGGGAAAGACCTCAGTCTCCTTCTCTTTTATACTAGAAAAGCCATTTCCTTGCATTGGAATAGGGTGCCCCCCCCCCCCTATATTTTCTTTGGAAACAACTAACATTCTCCCCTCTATAAGGAAGGATATTATAGACAACCGTGGCTGCCCAGACAAAAATGATTGTGTGCTCCAAGTGGCTAGCGGATCTTTCCACTGCCATCTTATGTAATGACATGGCTTATGGTACTGATTTGGCAAACCTCGGCACCCTAGATGTTTCAGAACTACAGTTATGAGGGTGGAGGAGATCAGTTGTTCAGTTATGGGGGATGGAGGAGGTCAGTTCAGTTATGGAGGGGCTCAGTTAGGGTTCCCGGAAAGGGCACGCTGGGAACAGAGTGTGAAACCCCGATTTACTATAGAGAATGCAATCTGTGCCCCACCACGGACATGGGCAGTTATTACTTCATCACATCACCCCATAATATTGGCACCTCCATCTTCTGTCTGTATGGAATTGAAGATGCTGTGCACCAAGTAACAAATATGCCCAAAATAGAATAAGGAAGTAACTTTTTCAGAGAGCCTGCTGTGTCGCAAGTACATTTAGAACTGCATGAGATCAATGTAAGCGCTGCGCATGCGCAAGTTTGTTCACTGCGCAGCCAAAATCGTAGTAAATGTTTAAGCAACATAAATGCAATTGTGTGGGTTGAACGGGCGCAAATCTGAACTTTTTTTTTATTTTTTTTACGCTGGTTCACCTTTATGTATTTTTTGGAGGAGATTTGCACACAGGTCATGTTAGCGTGTTGCGTTGCCATCATGTGACGTGCACCTTGTTAAAATGATGTAAAAAGACTCTTCCCTCCTCTCCCTCCTCTCGCTCCTCTCCTTTCTCTCGCTCCTCCTAAAAGAGCATTTACCTTCCCCCTCTAATGCTTATGATTACCATGGGCTAAATTTTGATTTTAAAGGGGAACTCCACACTCCATTCTCCAATGCTCTTGTGTTATAGGCTGGCTTGCTGTGGGTTTGGCTAGGGGTGTGGGGAGTGTTAGGCTATTTTTTGTTTTGTGTTAAAACCTTGCAGCTGCAATGTAGAATTGTAAATTTTCTTTAAAGCCGTAACCTCAATGGGTTCTGGAGGAGTTCAACGGGTTCTGGAGGAGTTCAACGGGTTCTGGAGGAGTTCAACGGGTTCTGGAGGAGTTCAACGGGTTCTGGAGTAGTTCAACGGGTTCTGGAGTAGTTCAACGGGTTCTGGAGTAGTTCAACGGGTTCTGGAGTAGTTCAACGGGTTCTGGAGTAGTTCAACGAGTTCCAGAGGAGTTCAGTAGGTTTCAGAGGGGTTCAATGTGTTCAAGGAGGAGTTTAATGTGTTCAAGGAGGAGTTTAATGGGTTCCGGAGGAGTTCGGCTGGTTCCAGAGGGGTTCGGTAGGATCCAGAGGAGTTAAATGGGTTCCAGAGGAGTTCAGTAGGTTCCTAAGGTGTTCAATGGGTCCTGGAGGAGTTTAATGGGTTCCAGAGGAGTCTGGTAAGTTCCAAAGGAGTTCAATGGGTTCCAGGGGAGTTTGGTAGGTTCCAGATGAGTTTAGTAGGTTCCAGAGAAGGTCAGTAGATTCCAGAGGAGTTTAATGGGTTCCAGATGAGTCCAATGGATTCCAGAGGAGTTCAGTTTGTTCCAAAGGAGTTCAGCTGGTTCCAGAGGAGTTTGGTGGTTTCCAGAGGAGTTCAATAGGTTCCAGGGGAGATCAGTGGGTTTCGGGTGGAGTTCATCTGGAACCTATTGCACTCCTCTGGAAACAACTGAACTCCTCTAGTTCAATGGGTTTTAGATGAGTTCAATTTGTTCTGGAGGAGTTTGATTTGTTCCAGAGGAGTTCAGTAGGTTCCAGAGGAGTTTTATGGGATCCAGAGGAGTTCAGTGGGTTTCAAGGGGAGTTCATCTGGAACCTACCAAACTCCTCTGGAACCAACTGAACTCCTCTAGAACCCATTGAAATAGAGGAGTTCGGTTGGTTCCAGAGGAGTTCGGTTGGTTCCAGAGGAGTTCGGTTGGTTCCAGAGGAGTTCGGTTGGTTCCAGAGGAGTTCGGTTGGTTCCAGAGGAGTTCGGTTGGTTCCAGAGGAGTTCGGTTGGTTCCAGAGGAGTTCAGTGGCTTTCGAGGGGAGTTCATCTGGAACCTACCAAACTCCTCTGAAACCAACTGAACTCCTCTAGTTCAATGTGTTCTAGAGGAGTTCACTTGGTTCCAGAGGAGTTCCGTAGGTTCCAGATAAGGATGAGCCGAACACCCCCCCAGAGGAACCAGCGAACGGACCGAAAGGTTGCATTAACGTTAGAACCCTATTAAATACAAAGGACGCGAACGTTCAAAATCTAAAGTGCTAATTATAATGGCCAATGTGCAAGTTATTGTCCTAAAAAGGGTTTGGGGACCCGGGACCTGCCCCAGGTATCAATGCAAAAAGAAGTTTTAAAAACTGACATTTTTTCTGGAGCAGTCATTTTGATGCATAAAGTGAAAAAAAAAAGTGAAATATTACTTTAAATATCATACCTGGGGGGTGTCTATAGTATGCCTGTGAAGGGGCGCATGTTTCCCGTGCTTAGAACTGTCCCTGCACAAAGTGACATTTGTAAAGGAAAAAAAGCCATTTAAAAGTGCTTGCAGCTATTAAAGCATTAATTAATTAAGTAATGTCTTGTCCTGGCATGGCTACCCCATCACCCCCCTACCACAGCCCATTACCAGCCCCTTTCGGTCTTGTATGGATATTAAGGGGAACCCCGCACCCAAAATATGTTATGTTAATGTTAGGCAGATGCCTGTGTTGCACAAATGAACTACACAACACCAGCAATGGGAGGCACAGTGGTGTAGATGGCGGCACAGTGGTGTAGTAGGTAGCACTCTCACCTAGCACTGGTTCGAATCCCAACCATGACACTACCTGCCTGGAGTTTGCATGTTCTCCCTGTGCCTGTGTGGGTTTCCTCTGGGTACTCCGGTTTCCTCCCACACTACAAAGACATGCAGGGAGGTTAATTGGCTTCTGTCCAAAAATTGTCCCCTAGTATATGAATGGGGACCTTGGATTGTGGGCTCCTTGAGGGTAGGGACAATTGTAGACACTCACTCAGGATGGACTGGTGTCTTTATTCAACCTTACTAACTATGTAACAAGGGGGTAGATTGAGGTGTATGCTGTGCAGGAGGCACACTACACTCTCTGTAGCAGCGCTAGGTTAGGAAGCAAAGCTGACACTGTCCCTGCCTATCCTTCTCTCTATGAACGCCGCAACACACTACACAAGGCCGCTGTGCTGGTGGCCTTATATAGTGTGGGGCGTGTACTAAACCCCCCTGAGCTATAATTGGCCACAGGCATCCAACCTGTGGCCAATTATGGCTCTCCTCGCTGTGATTGGCCAAGCATGCAGGGTCACAGTGCTTACTTGGCCAATCATCAGCCAGCAATGCACTGCACCTGGCGCAGTGCATTGTGGGCCATTCGTATCACCCGAATTTGATGAGAACAGCCCACAAAGTTCTGTTTTCGACGAACGGCCGATGTTCAATTCGAACACCAGGCTCATCCCTAGTTCCAGAGGAGTTTGGTAGGTTCAAGAGGAGTTCAGTTGGTTCCAGAGGCGTTTGGAGAAGGTCAGTAGATTCCAGAGGAGTTCAATGGGTTCTGGAGGAGTTCACTTGGTTCCAGAGGAGTTTAATGGATTCCAAAGGAGTTCCAGAGGAGTTCAGTTTCCAGAGGAGTCCGGTAGGTTCCAGAGGAGTTCAATGGGTTCCAGAGGAGTTTAATGGTTTCAGAGGCATTCAATGGGTCCTGGAGGAGTTCAGTAGTTTTCAGAGGATTTCAATGGGTTTCAGAGGAGTTTGGCAGTTTCCAAAGGAGTTCAGCAGGTTCCAGAGGAGTCCAATAGGTCCCAGAGGAGTTTGGTAGGTCCCAGAGGTGTTCGGTAGGTTCCAGACGAGTTCAGTTTGTTCCAAAGGAGATTAATGGGATCCAGAGGCATTTGATGAGTTCGAGAGAAGTTCATTAGATTCCAGTGGAGATTAATGGGATCCAAAGGAATTCAATAGGTTCCAGAGGAGTTCAATGGGTTCCAGAGGAGTTTACTCAGTTCCAGAGGAGTTCAGTAGATCCCAGAGGAGTTCGGTAGATTCCAGAGGAATTCAATTGGTTCCAAAGGAGTTCAGTTGGTTCTAGAGGAGTTTAATAGGTTTCAGTGGAGTTCCATAGGTTCCAGAGGAGTTTGATGGGTTCCAGAGGAGTTTAATTTGTTCTGGAGCAGTTTCATTTGTTCTAGAAGAGTTCAGTGGCTTCCAGAGGAGTTCAGTGGCTTCCAGAGGAGTTCAATGGGTCCTGGAGGGGATTAGTAGGTTCCAGACGAGTTTAATGGGTTCCAGAGGAGTTCGGTTGGTTCCAGAGGAGTTTGGTCGGTTCCAGTGGAGTTCGGTAGGTTTCAGAGGAGTTTAATTTGTTTTCCAGAGGAGTTTAATTTGTTCCAGAAGAGTTCAGCAGGTTCCCTAGGAGTTTAGTAGGTTCCAGAGGAGTTCAATAGTTTCCAAAGGAATTTAATAAGTTCTGGAGGAGTTTGGTAGGTTCCAGAGTAGTTCAGTTGGTTCCAGAGGAGTTCAGTAGGTTCCAGATCAGTTCAATAGGTTCCAGAGTAGTTTGATGGGTTTCAGAGGAGTTTGATGGGTTCCAGAGAAGTTCAATAATTTTCAAAGGAATTTAATAGGTTCCGAAGGAGTTCACTAGGTTCCAGAGGAGTTTGGTAGGTTCCAGAGTAGTTCAGTGGGTTCCAGAGGAATTTGATGGGTTCCAGAGGAGTTTGATGGGTTCCAGAGAAGTTCAATAGCTTCCAAAGGAGTTCAGTTGGTTCCAGAGGCGTTCTCTAGGTTCCAGAGGAGTTTGGTAGGTTCCAGAGTAGTTCAGTTGATTCTAGAGGAGTTTGGTGGGTTCCAGTGGAGTTCAGTAGGTTCCAGAGAAGTTTGATGGGTTTGATGGGTTCCAGAGGAGTTCAATGGGTTGCAGAGGAGTTTGATGGGTTGCAGAGGAGTTTGATGGGTTGCAGAGGAGTTTGATGGGTTGCAGAGGAGTTTGATGGGTTGCAGAGGAGTTTGATGGGTTGCAGAGGAGTTTGATGGGTTGCAGAGGAGTTTGATGGGTTGCAGAGGAGTTTAATGGGTTGCAGAGGAGTTTGATGGGTTGCAGAGGAGTTTGATGGGTTGCAGAGGAGTTTGATGGGTTGCAGAGGAGTTTGATGGGTTGCAGAGGAGTTTGATGGGTTGCAGAGGAGTTCGATGGGTTCCAGTTTGGTAGGTTCCAAATGAGTTAAGTAGGTTCCAGATGAGTTCGGTAGGTTCCAGAGGAGTTCAATAGGTTCCAGAGGAGTTCAATAGGTTCCAGAGGAGTTCAATAGGTTCCAGAGGAGTTCAATAGGTTCCAGAGGAGTTCAATAGGTTCAAGTGGTGTTTGGTAGGTTCCAGATGAGTTTGGTAGTTTCCAGAGAAGTTAAATTTTTATGGAGGAGTTCAGTAGGTTCCAGAGGAGTTCTAGAGCAGTTCAATGGGTTCCAGAGAAGTTCAGTAGGTTCCAGTGGAGTTCAGTGGGTTCCAGAGGAGTTCAAAAAGTTCCAAAGGAGTTCAATGGGCTCCGGTGGAGCTCAGTAGTTTCCAGGGCAGTTCAGTAGGTTTCAGGCGAGTTTAATGGGTTCTGGAGGAGCTCTGTGGGTTCCAGAGGAATTCAGTGGGTTCTGGAGGAGTTAAATGGGTTCCAAAGTAGTTCAGTTGGTTCCAAAGGAGTTCAATAGGACAGTGGAGTTCCTTAAGCCCCGTACACACGAGCGGACTTTTCGACATCCAAACTCCGACGGACTGAGTCCGGCGGACTATCCGCTCGTGTGTGGGCTGCAACGGACTTTAGCTTCGCAAAAGTCTGACGGACTTTAGAAATGAAGCATGCTTCAAATTTTCCCGACGGAACTCCGCCGGACCCGGTCCCCTTTGAAAAATCCGCTCGTGTGTGTGCTACTCCGACGGACTAAAACCGACGCTAGGGCAGCTATTGGCTACTGTCTATGAACTTCCTACGTCGAATCCAGTCGTACGTCATCACGTTCGACTCCGTCGGAGTTTGGTGTGATGGTGTGTGGTCAAGTCCGTTCGGTCGAAAAGTCCGCCAGAACTCCGTCGGAACTCCGGCAGAACTCCTTTGGAGGTCTGTCAGACTTAATCCCTCTCGTGTGTACGGGGCATTAGGTTGCAGAGGAGTTTCATTGGTGCCAGGAGAGTTCAGTAGGTTCCAGAGGAGTTTAATAGGTTCCAGAGATTGTAAATGGGTTCCAGAGATTGTAAATGGGTTCCAGGGGTGTTCAATGGGTTCCAGAGAAGTTCAATGAGTTCCAGAGGAGTTCAGTAGGTTCCAGAGAAGTTCAACAGTTTCCAGAGGAGTTCAGTAGGTTCCAAAGTAGTTCAGTAGGTTCCAAAGTAGTTCAGTAGGTTCCAAAGTAGTTCAGTTGGTTGCAAAGTAGTTCAGTTGGTTCCAAAGTAGTTCAGTTGGTTCCAAAGTAGTTCTTCTGGAGGAGTTTCATTGATGCCAGGAGAGTTCAGTAGGTTCCAGAGGAGTTTAATAGGTTCTAGAGGAGTTTAATAGGTTGCAGAGATTGTAAATGGGTTCCAGGGGTGTTCAATGGGTTCCAGAGTAGTTCGATGGGTTCCAGAGTAGTTCGATGGGTTCCAGAGTAGTTTGATGGGTTCCAGAGAAGTTCAGTAGGTTCCAGAGAAGTTCAACAGTTTCCAGAGGAGTTCAGTAGGTTCCAGAGGAGTTCAGTAGGTTCCAGAGGAGTTCAGTAGGTTCCAGAGGAGTTCAGTAGGTTCCAGAGGAGTTCAGTAGGTTCCAGAGGAGTTCAGTAGGTTCCAGAGGAGTTCAATGGGTCCTGAAGGAGTTCAGTAGTTACCAGAGAATTTCAATGGGTTCCAGAGGAGTTTGGTGGGTTCCAGAGGAGTTTGGTGGGTTCCAGAGGAGTTCAGTAGATTCCAGTGGAGTTTGGTAGGTTCCAAAGGAGTTCAGCAGGTTCCAGAGGAGTTTGATAGGTTCCATGGGAGTCTGGTAGGTTCCAGAGGAGTTCAGTTGGTCCCAGAGGAGTTCAGTTGGTCCCAGAGGAGTTCAGTTGGTCCCAGAGGAGTTCAGTTGGTCCCAGAGGAGTTCAGTAGGTCCCAGAGGAGTTCAGTAGGTCCCAGAGGAGTTCAGTTGGTCCCAGAGGAGTTCAGTTGGTCCCAGAGGAGTTCAGTTGGTCCCAGAGGAGTTCAGTAGGTCCCAGAGGAGTTCAGTTGGTCCCAGAGGAGTTCAGTTGGTCCCAGAGGAGTTCAGTTGGTCCCAGAGGAGTTCAGTTGGTCCCAGAGGAGTTCAGTTGGTCCCAGAGGAGTTCAGTAGGTCCCAGAGGAGTTCAGTAGGTCCCAGAGGAGTTCAGTAGGTCCCAGAGGAGTTCAGTAGGTCCCAGAGGAGTTCAGTAGGTCCCAGAGGAGTTCAGTAGATTGCAGAGGAGTTCAGTAGGTTCCAAAGTCGTATCGTTGGTTCCAAAGTCGTTCAGTAGGTCCCAGAGGAGTTCAGTAGGTCCCAGAGGAGTTCAGTAGGTCCCAGAGGAGTTCAGTAGGTCCCAGAGGAGTTCACTTGGTCCCAGAGGAGTTCACTTGGTCCCAGAAGAGTTCAGTAGATTGCAGAGGAGTTCAGTAGGTTCCAAAGTCGTATCGTTGGTTCCAAAGTCGTATCGTTGGTTCCAAAGTCGTTCTGTAGGTTCCAAAGTCGTTCTGTAGGTTCCAGAGGAGTTCTGTAGGTTCCAGAGGAGTTCTGTAGGTTCCAGAGGAGTTCTGTAGGTCCCAGAGGAGTTCTGTAGGTCCCAGAGGAGTTCTGTAGGTCCCAGAGGAGTTCTGTAGGTCCCAGAGGAGTTCTGTAGGTCCCAGAGGAGTTCTGTAGGTCCCAGAGGAGTTCTGTAGGTCCCAGAGGAGTTCTGTAGGTCCCAGAGGAGTTCTGTAGGTCCCAGAGGAGTTCAGTAGGTCCCAGAGGAGTTCACTTGGTCCCAGAGGAGTTCAGTAGGTTCCAAAGTCGTATCGTTGGTTCCAAAGTCGTATCGTTGGTTCCAAAGTCGTATCGTTGGTTCCAAAGCCGTATCGTTGGTTCCAAAGCCGTATCGTTGGTTCCAAAGCCGTATCGTTGGTTCCAAAGCCGTATCGTTGGTTCCAAAGCCGTATCGTTGGTTCCAAAGCCGTATCGTTGGTTCCAAAGCCGTATCGTTGGTTCCAAAGCCGTATCGTTGGTTCCAAAGCCGTATCGTTGGTTCCAAAGCCGTATCGTTGGTTCCAAAGCCGTATCGTTGGTTCCAAAGCCGTATCGTTGGTTCCAAAGCCGTATCGTTGGTTCCAGAGGAGTTCTGTAGGTTCCAGTGGTGTTCAGTGGGTCCTGGAGGAGTTCAGTAGGTTCCAGAGGGGTTCAATGGGTTCCAGAAGAGTCTGGTAGGTTCCAAAGGAGTTCACTGGGTTCTAGAGGAGTTCAGTAGGTTTTGTAGTTTACGGAGGAGTTTGGCAGGTCCCAGAGGAGTTCCACAAATGTACTCCTAAAAAGTTCAGATACTGTTTGGAGAATCAACATACAAAATGTTGCCCTCTGCAGCATGAGGGGAACCAAAACACCAGGATGATTTGATAAAGGGCCAAACCCATCATGACTACAGCCTGCTAACAGCCTTCCATGTGCTTTACTACCGCATCTGCGTTCCATCCCAAGCCTCATAATGATGAGTTGGTCCGACATCACTCTGTGTTGGTGATGTCACATCCAGTTTAATTTGTTCCAGAGCAGTTCTGTAGGTTTGAGAGGAGTTTAATGTGTTCCAGAGAAGTTCAATGAGTTCCAAAGGTGTTCAGTAGGGTACAGAGGAGTTGGGTAGGTTCCAGAGGAGTTGGGTAGGTTCCAGAGGAGTTGGGTAGGTTCCAGAGGAGTTGGGTAGGGTACAGAGGAGTTGGGTAGGGTACAGAGGAGTTGGGTAGGTTCCAGAGGAGTTGGGTAGGTTCCCGAGGAGTTGGGTAGGTTCCCGAGGAGTTGGGTAGGTTCCCGAGGAGTTGGGTAGGTTCCCGAGGAGTTGGGTAGGTTCCCGAGGAGTTGGGTAGGTTCCAGACGAGTTGGGTAGGTTCCAGACGAGTTGGGTAGGTTCCAGACGAGTTGGGTAGGTTCCAGACGAGTTGGGTAGGTTCCAGACGAGTTGGGTAGGTTCCAGACGAGTTGGGTAGGGTACAGACGAGTTGGGTAGGTTCCAGAGGAGTTGGGTAGGTTCCAGAGGAGTTGGGTAGGGTACAGACGAGTTCGGAAGACTCCATAGGACAGCTCTAATTATTGAAAATAGGAAATATTTTGTGTGATGAACCAAGAAAAGAATTAGCGAGTGAACAAAGTATCTCCTGGGCACCTCATCAGGTGTAGGTGAGGCGCTGAGCACTAGGTGACGCTCTCTGAATGTCTCTCCTGGGCACCTCATCAGGTGTAGGTGAGGCGCTGAGCACTAGGTGACGCTCTCTGAATGTCTCTCCTGGGCACCTCATCAGGTGTAGGTGAGGCGCTGAGCACTAGGTGACGCTCTCTGAATGTCTCTCCTGGGCACCTCATCAGGTGTAGGTGAGGCGATGAGCACTAGGGGACGCTCTCTGAATGTCTCTCCTGGGCACCTCATCAGGTGTAGGTGAGGCGCTGAGCACTAGGTGAGGCGCTGAGCACTAGGTGACGCTCTCTGAATGTCTCTCCTGGGCACCTCATCAGGTGTAGGTGAGGTGCTGAGCACTAGGTGACGCTCTCTGAATGTCTCTCCTGGGCACCTCATCAGGTGTAGGTGAGGCGCTGAGCACTAGGTGACGCTCTCTGAATGTCTCTCCTGGGCACCTCCATCAGGTGTAGGTGAGGTGCTGAGCACTAGGTGACGCTCTCTGAATGTCTCTCCTGGGCACCTCATCAGGTGTAGGTGAGGCGCTGAGCACTAGGTGACGCTCTCTGAATGTCGCTCCTGGGAACCTCATCAGGTGTAGGTGAGGCGCTGAGCACTAGGTGACGCTCTCTGAATGTCTCTCCTGGGAACCTCATCAGGTGTAGGTGAGGCGCTGAGCACTAGGGGACGCTCTCTGAATGTCTCTGCACAGGAGCTCATTACTCCGCCCTGAATTTCCCGTCATGAAAACAAAGGGAACAGGTTTGTTCTTGTCCAGAATTTGCTCGAATCGCATTCATTACCCAGGAAAACAAAGTTTGCTTTAATCTTCCATCATCATGTAAGGAGCGGCTCTCTAGTGTTGGCCATGTGGTGGGACCTGTAGCCACAGGACGGTGAGGGGCCCCTCCTTCCCACACCTGTAGGGCGGGGTTTCCCAACTCCAGCCCTCAAGGCGCACCAACAGGTCATGTTTTCAGGATTTCCATTATTTTGCACAGGTGATGTGATCAGTTTTCACTGCCTTAGTAATTCCCACGGCCATTCCATCTGAGGGAAATCCTGAAAACATGACCTGTTGGTGCGCCTTGAGGGCTGGAGTTGGGAAACACTGCTGTGGGGTTCCATATTTAGGCGATTGATTGCTACACTTATAGCTGAATATGGTATCTATTGATTGCACGAATTTGGAGCATTATTAGCTAAAAATAAGCCTAGATTGCTGCACTCTATAGGGAGCCATGCGTAGCAATCAATCACTAATCAATAATGATCAATCACAGGTACTTTTAGTAGTGAGATCACCCCCAACCCCCCAAATCACACGTGTGCCCCCAGCTGTCATGGGAAGTTGTGATTGTGTTAATGTCGATTAAATGACATAAATAACTGCTTTTTTTTCTGTAATAAAATACGTTGTACTTGTTTTTATCATCTCAGTGCTGCTGATCTCCTGCAGCCTCTTTGTAGCCACTTTCTGTCTCCATACACTCCAGTAATGACTGCTGCTGCCTGTCTACCATGGCACTTCTCAGGTCGGCGATGGCGATGGACCCTGCCTGTGACTTGTGTGTCAGGATCGTCTGCATTGTGAGAGTGTGACAGGGTGACAACGCAGGAGAACAATGGGAAGAAAGGGACAATCGTTGTCACCCTACAAGAGGAAGAGGAAGCACCTCCATGGCGGGATCACCGGGCTTTATTTCATTGAAAGCTGAAGATGTAACAATATTGGAAAGAGGCGCAGAACGGAAACATTCGTTTCCTTTTGATTCCTTATTAAAATGAATTTGTTTCGTTTATTCGAATCGATTCAAATTTTCAGAATTCCATTCAAATCGAAAATGCCGCGTGACCCGGCGCTATGTACTGTATACAGGGGTGTGTAGACTTTTTACATCCACTGTGTATATATATATATATATATATATATACTCTGTATACAGGGGTGTGTAGACTTTTTACATCCACTGTGTATATATATATATATATATATATATATATATATATACACTCTGTATACAGGGGTGTGTAGACTTTTTACATCCACTGTGTATATATATATATATACTTTGTATACAGGGGTGTGTAGACTTTTCATACCCATTGTAGGTGGAGCCTGCTAGAGATCAATGCCATCCAGGAACCCCTCCCCCCAGCTGGCACCATATTTGATATTCCACCCACAGAGATCCATTATTAGGGGAACCAGAAATAATAAAAAATAAAGCAGAGAAGAATGAAAGTGTAAAGGAAATAAAGCGAATGATTCATTTAGATGAAACCATCTGGATGAATATTTTTCTATAGACGAGAAAAACTCCGACTCCCGACTCCGCCCAGAATAAAGAAAATCGCAGGTAGACTTCAATTCCCGGGAAATTCTGCCCAGGCCGGGGGAGGGGACACTCCGGCAGGAAGTGCGCACCAAATAAGGAATCCTCTCATTGATGATGAAACAGAAACCCGACTGATGGGTGACATGACTCTGTGACCAGGAATCCGGGTCTGGGGGGGGGAGGGGACATTTCTCGCCCTCCAGCCGTTTATTTGTCATTTTAAGTCACAATTACAGAGCCGGAGATAATAGAGAGCGTCTCGGCCAATCAGGAAGTAAACAGACATTCTTCATTTATTATGACAGATATATCCACTCACCGGACACTTTATTAGGCACACCTGTTCAGTTGCTTTTGGTAACACAAATTCAGCCAATCACATGGCAGCAACTCAATGCATTTAGGCATCTAGACGTGGTGAAGACAACTTGCTGCATCAGAATGGGGAAGAAAGGGGATTGAAGTGACTTTGAATGCTACATGGTTGTTATTATTATTATTATTCAGGATTTATATAGCGCCAGCACTTTACAATATAAAAAGGAGGTGGTGGCAGGCGGCCTTGGGTTGTCACTTGTTTGGGATTCACCCGGACAGTTCGGGTTTGGAATCATGTGTCTGGGTTTCAGACCAGACTGTGGATTCCCAGCAGGGCCACACACACCCCTCCCCCACCGTACTTACCTCCTGGGTTGCCGAGTGTCCACTCACCCACTCCAGCTGACAATGGATTTGAGTTCCTCGCTCCTCTCCATCTCCTCCATCAGCTCTTCCAAGTCAGACTGTGATGGCGTTGACCAATCAGCATCCAGCTGGTCCATCCAGGAAGCACTGCCAGAGAAGAGCTGGGAATTCAAATCCCTGGAACACTGCAGTGGCTGGGGGGGGGCACTGACAGCTCGGTGACCCCAGAGGTAAGTACATTGGGGATCGGGGGGGGGGGGTGTCTGGTGTTAGTTCACCTTTTAATTTTATTTTTTGTAACAGTGAAATTATGCGGCGTTCACACGATCGGAAATTCGGCCAGCAAAAGACCGATGAGAGCTTTTCATCGGAAAATGTGACCGTGTGTATCGCTCCATCCGACTCTTGCTGGCCGAATTCCCGCCAGAAAAAGATTGGGAGCGGATTCTCTATTTTTTGGTTGGAAAAAGTTTTGATCCGAAATTCCGTTCCTCTGTACGCGGCATTACTCCTTAAAGTGTTAAAGATATGAGACCCCCTGTCAGGTATTTATTGCTGTCTCCCCGTTGAGGGAGATTCCCCCTCTATTTGTTCTAATTACCGTTATCACCAAAAGTGCAAGAAAATCCCACATTTTGTGTTGTCACCAGAACAGGAAGAGAGCGGAAATCCCCCGATGGGGACACAGAGATCTTTGGGAAGGTTTCACCCGTCTGAGCCTGAAACTCGTCTCTTGTGTCACTTCCTGGGAGACGTCCCACCATCTCCTCCTCTCCTCATCTCCTCTCCTCATCTCCTCTCCTCGTCTCCTCATCTCCTCTCCTCGACGGGCGTCTGCGGGGTTCTGCGGCAGTCTGGCCGGAAGTGTGTGCAGTTACCTGGATTATCCAGGTAACTGCACCCCCCTCCCCCCTGAAAGGTGCCGATTGTGGCACCGGAGGGGGGGAGGGATCAGAATAGCGGAACTTCCCCTTTAGGATGAAGAAACGCTTTAAATAAAAAAAAATAAGTTAGTTGTGCCAAGAGAAATACTGAGAGTGACAAAAAGTGAACCCACCGCTTAACCCTCCGTGTACCTTCACCCACCAAGTCACCACAAAATTCTTCTCCTCTCTCTATTCCTCTCTTCTCTCTTCTCCCTCTTCATCTCCTCATCTCCTCCTCTCCTCCTCTCCTCTTCTCCTCCTCTCCTCATCTCCTCCTCTCCTCATCTCCTCCTCTCTTTATCTCCTCTTCCACCCTTTCACTATCTTCCTCTTCTTTCTCTCTCTCCTGTTCTGCTGTTTCTATATTATGTGACCATTTTGGCTCATGTATAGCTCCCAACTGTCCCTGATTTGGAGGGAGTGTCCCTGATTTGGAGGGAGTGTCCCTGATTTGGAGGGAGTGTCCCTGATTTGGAGGGCGTGTCCCTGATTTGGAGGGAGTGTCCCAATTTGGTGGGCATGTCCCTGATTTGGAGGGCGTGTCCCTGATTTGGAAGGAGTGTCCCGATTTGGAGAGCATGTCCCTGATTTGGAGGGAGTGTCCTGATTTGGAGGGAGTGTCCCTGATTTGGAGGGAGTGTCCCGGATTTGGAGGGAGTGTCCCTGATTTGGAGGGAGTGTCCCAATTAGGAGGGACTGTCCCGGATTTGGAGGGAGTGTCCCTGATTTGGAGGGAGTGTCCCGATTTGGAGAGCATGTCCCTGATTTGGAGGGAGTGTCCTGATTTGGAGGGAGTGTCCCTGATTTGGAGGGAGTGTCCCTGATTTGGAGGGAGTGTCCTGATTTGGACGGAGTGTCCCTGATTTGGAGGGAGTGTCCCAATTTGGAGGGACTGTCCCGGATTTGGAGGGACTGTCCCGGATTTGGAGGGAGTGTCCCGGATTTGGAGGGAGTGTCCCGGATTTGGAGGGAGTGTCCCGGATTTGGAGGGAGTGTCCCGATTTGGAGAGCATGTCCCTGATTTGGAGGGAGTGTCCCGATTTGGAGGGAGTGTCCCAGTTTGGAGGGAGTGTCCCTGATTTGGAGGGAGTGTCCTGATTTGGAGGGAGTGTCCCTGATTTGGAGGGAGTGTCCCTGATTTGGAGGGAGTGTCCCTGATTTGGAGGGAGTGTCCTGGTTATGGAGGGGGTGTCCCTGATTTGGAGGGAGTGTCCCTGATTTGGAGGGAGTGTCCCGATTTGGAGAGCATGTCCCTGATTTGGAGGGAGTGTCCCGATTTGGAGAGCATGTCCCTGATTTGGAGGGAGTGTCCCGATTTGGAGGGAGTGTCCCGGTTTGGAGGGAGTGTCCCGATTTGGAGGGAGTGTCCCTGATTTGGAGGGAGTGTCCCTGATTTGGAGGGAGTGTCCTGATTTGGAGGGAGTGTCCCTGATTTGGAGGGAGTGTCCCTGATTTGGAGGGAGTGTCCTGGTTATGGAGGGGGTGTCCCTGATTTGGAGGGAGTGTCCCTGATTTGGAGGGAGTGTCCCGATTTGGAGAGCATGTCCCTGATTTGGAGGGAGTGTCCCGATTTGGAGAGCATGTCCCTGATTTGGAGGGAGTGTCCCGATTTGGAGGGAGTGTCCCGGTTTGGAGGGAGTGTCCCGGTTTGGAGGGAGTGTCCCGATTTGGAGGGAGTGTCCCGGTTTGGAGGGAGTGTCCCTGATTTGGAGGGAGTGTCCTGATTTGGAGGGAGTGTCCCTGATTTGGAGGGAGTGTCCTGGTTATGGAGGGGGTGTCCCTGATTTGGAGGGAGTGTCCCGATTTGGAGAGCATGTCCCTGATTTGGAGGGAGTGTCCTGATTTGGAGGGAGTGTCCTGGTTATGGAGGGGGTGTCCCTGATTTGGAGGGAGTGTCCCTGATTTGGAGGGAGTGTCCCGATTTGGAGAGCATGTCCCTGATTTGGAGGGAGTGTCCTGATTTGGAGGGAGTGTCCCTGATTTGGAGGGAGTGTCCTGATTTGGAGGGAGTGTCCCTGATTTGGAGGGAGTGTCCCTGATTTGGAGGGAGTGTCCCTGATTTGGAGGGACTGTCCCGGATTTGGAGGGAGTGTCCTGATTTGGAGGGAGTGTCCCTGATTTGGAGGGAGTGTCCTGGTTATGGAGGGGGTGTCCCTGATTTGGAGGGAGTGTCCCTGATTTGGAGGGAGTGTCCCGATTTGGAGAGCATGTCCCTGATTTGGAGGGAGTGTCCTGGTTTGGAGGGAGTGTCCCTGATTTGGAGGGAGTGTCCTGATTTGGAGGGAGTGTCCCTGATTTGGAGGGAGTGTCCCTGATTTGGAGGGAGTGTCCTGGTTATGGAGGGGGTGTCCCTGATTTGGAGGGAGTGTCCCTGATTTGAAAGGAGTGTCCCGATTTGGAGAGCATGTCCCTGATTTGGAGGGAGTGTCCTGATTTGGAGGGAGTGTCCCTGATTTGGAGGGAGTGTCCCAATTTGGAGGGACTGTCCCGGATTTGGAGGGAGTGTCCCTGATTTGGAGGGAGTGTCCCAATTTGGAGGGACTGTCCCGGATTTGGAGGGAGTGTCCCTGATTTGGAGGGAGTGTCCCGATTTGGAGAGCATGTCCCTGATTTGGAGGGAGTGTCCCTGATTTGGAGGGAGTGTCCCGATTTGGAGAGCATGTCCCTGATTTGGAGGGAGTGTCCCTGATTTGGAGGGAGTGTCCTGATTTGGAGGGAGTGTCCCTGATTTGGAGGGAGTGTCCTGGTTTGGAGGGAGTGTCCTGGTTTGGAGGGAGTGTCCTGGTTTGGAGGGAGTGTCCCTGATTTGGAGGGAGTGTCCCTGATTTGGAGGGAGTGTCCTGGTTTGGAGGGAGTGTCCCTGATTTGGAGGGAGTGTCCCTGATTTGGAGGGAGTGTCCTGGTTTGGAGGGAGTGTCCTGG
This sequence comes from Lithobates pipiens, assembly GCF_037356315.1. Taxonomy (NCBI): domain Eukaryota; kingdom Metazoa; phylum Chordata; class Amphibia; order Anura; family Ranidae; genus Lithobates; species Lithobates pipiens. The sequence goes on along the minus strand of NW_027507686.1, from coordinate 819,034 downwards.
TTTGGAGGGAGTGTCCTGGTTTGGAGGGAGTGTCCCTGATTTGGAGGGAGTGTCCCTGATTTGGAGGGAGTGTCCCTGATTTGGAGGGAGTGTCCTGGTTTGGAGGGAGTGTCCCTGATTTGGAGGGAGTGTCCCTGATTTGGAGGGAGTGTCCTGGTTTGGAGGGAGTGTCCCTGATTTGGAGGGAGTGTCCCTGATTTGGAGGGAGTGTCCTGGTTTGGAGGGAGTGTCCTGGTTTGGAGGGAGTGTCCCTGATTTGGAGGGAGTGTCCTGATTTGGAGGGAGTGTCCCTGATTTGGAGGGAGTGTCCCTGATTTGGAGGGAGTGTCCTGGTTATGGAGGGGGTGTCCCTGATTTGGAGGGAGTGTCCCTGATTTGAAAGGAGTGTCCCGATTTGGAGAGCATGTCCCTGATTTGGAGGGAGTGTCCTGATTTGGAGGGAGTGTCCCTGATTTGGAGGGAGTGTCCCAATTTGGAGGGACTGTCCCGGATTTGGAGGGAGTGTCCCTGATTTGGAGGGAGTGTCCCAATTTGGAGGGACTGTCCCGGATTTGGAGGGAGTGTCCCTGATTTGGAGGGAGTGTCCCGATTTGGAGAGCATGTCCCTGATTTGGAGGGAGTGTCCCTGATTTGGAGGGAGTGTCCCGATTTGGAGAGCATGTCCCTGATTTGGAGGGAGTGTCCTGATTTGGAGGGAGTGTCCCTGATTTGGAGGGAGTGTCCCAATTTGGAGGGACTGTCCCGGATTTGGAGGGAGTGCCCCTGATTTGGAGGGAGTGTCCCTGATTTGGAGGGACTGTCCCGGATTTGGAGGGAGTGTCCCTGATTTGGAGGGACTGTCCCGGATTTGGAGGGAGTGTCCCTGATTTGGAGGGAGTGTCCCGATTTGGAGAGCATGTCCCTGATTTGGAGGGAGTGTCCTGATTTGGAGGGAGTGTCCCTGATTTGGAGGGAGTGTCCCTGATTTGGAGGGAGTGTCCCTGATTTGGAGGGAGTGTCCCTGATTTGGAGGGAGTGTCCTGGTTTGGAGGGAGTGTCCTGGTTTGGAGGGAGTGTCCTGGTTTGGAGGGAGTGTCCCTGATTTGGAGGGAGTGTCCCTGATTTGGAGGGAGTGTCCTGGTTTGGAGGGAGTGTCCTGGTTTGGAGGGAGTGTCCTGGTTTGGAGGGAGTGTCCCTGATTTGGAGGGAGTGTCCTGGTTTGGAGGGAGTGTCCCTGATTTGGAGGGAGTGTCCCTGATTTGGAGGGAGTGTCCTGGTTTGGAGGGAGTGTCCTGGTTTGGAGGGAGTGTCCTGGTTTGGAGGGAGTGTCCCTGATTTGGAGGGAGTGTCCCTGATTTGGAGGGAGTGTCCTGGTTTGGAGGGAGTGTCCTGGTTTGGAGGGAGTGTCCTGGTTTGGAGGGAGTGTCCCTGATTTGGAGGGAGTGTCCTGGTTTGGAGGGAGTGTCCTGGTTTGGAGGGAGTGTCCCTGATTTGGAGGGAGTGTCCTGGTTTGGAGGGAGTGTCCCTGATTTGGAGGGAGTGTCCCTGATTTGGAGGGAGTGTCCTGGTTTGGAGGGAGTGTCCTGGTTTGGAGGGAGTGTCCTGGTTTGGAGGGAGTGTTCCTCTGTCCCTCTGTCCTCCTCATGTGTCCCTCATGTTGCTCTGATCTATAGAGTTGTATATAAAATGCACTTTTCATCTGATCTCTAAATTGCTGGATTTGTAGATTTGTGAAGCCACTGTGAAAAAATCCCTAAAAAAGCGAACATCTGCAAGACAAAGGTATAGTGAGGTGCATAGAAGACTCGCTCGTTATGTAATACTCCCCTGAGATCCAAGCCCCCGCTGCGGTGCCAGCGTCATCTCTTCCGGGGGTTACTTCCGGGGATTGCGGCTCCAGCACTGTGATTGGCCGGAGCCGTGATGACGTCACTCCCGCACATGCGCGCGGTAACGGCACACTCGCTGAAGCAACGGCAAATACACGCTATTCAGTTTGTGCCGTCAGTGCGCGCGGTCCGATGACGTCGGCACATGCAGATAAAGGAGATCTCCGGGGGAGCTACAGGTAGGTCTTATTATAGACCTCATTATAGACTTACCTGCAGCACAAAGTCGTCTGTAAGGGTTCACAGCCACTTTAACTAATAATTTTTTTTGTATAATTCTCCTTTAAGGGGGCGTGGCAGGGGGCGTGTCCTGTGCCTACATACTTTTGTTGGTAGGTGTCCCTGGTTCCCGTCTCAGGACGTCGGGCTTCATGTAGTCAGACTTTTATTCCAGACAAACAAGAACATTTCTGACAAACGAAAGCAGACAATTTTATCCTCTGTTGGTAAATTCCGCCTCCTTTTTGCCGGTCAGCTTTTCCTTCTTAGCCCCGGTACACACGGTCGGAAACGGTCCAATCGGATTATATTGTCGGAAAATCCCATCGTGTGTGGGCTCTATCTGACTTTTTCTGTTGGAAATTCTGACGGAAAAAATTTGAGAGCAGGATCTCAAATTTTCCGACAACATAATCCGATCGTTTGTAGAGAATTCCAATCGGATAAAGTGCCACACATGCTCAGATCAAAGTACGAGGGCAAAGCTATTGGCTACTAGCCGCAACATAGTCCCGTCGGAACAAACAAAAAATCTCCAAATTGGGCCCAAAGTGTGAATATTTTGTGTGGCCGCCATTATTTTCCAGCACTGCCTTCACCCTCTTGGGCATGGAGGTCAGCAGAGCTTCACAGGTCACCACTGGAGTCCTCTTCCCCTCCCCCATGATGACATCACAGAGCTGGTGGATGTTGGAGACCTTCCCCTCCTCCACCTTCCCTCTGAGAATCCCCCACAGATGATCAATAGGGTTTAGGTCTGGAGACATGCTTGGCCAGTCCATCACCTTTACCCTCAGCTTCTTTAGCAAGGCAGTGGTGGTGTTGGAGGGGTGTTTGGGGTGGTTATCATGTTGGAATACTGCCCTGCGGTCCAGTCTCTGAAGGGAGGGGATCATGCTCTGCTTCAGTATGTCACAGTACATGTTGGCATTCATGGTCCCCTCAATGATCTGTAGCCCCCCAGTGCCGGCAGCACTCATGCAGCCCCAGACCATGACACCCCCACCCCCATGCCTGACTGTAGACAAGACACACTTGTCTTTGTCCTCCTCACCTGGTTGCCCCCACACACGCCTGACACCATCTGACACCAAATACCTTTATCTTGGTCTCATCAGACCACAGGACGTGGTTCCAGTAATCCATCTCCTTAGTCTGCTTGTCTTCAGAAAACTGTTTGTGGTCTTTCTTGTGCATCATCTTTAGAAGAGGCTTCCTTCTGGGATGACAGCCATGCAGACCAATTTGATGCAGTGTGCGGCGTATGGTCTGAGCACTGACAGGCTGACCCCCCCACCCCTACAACCTCTGCAGCAATGCTGGCAGCACTCATACGTCTATTTCCCAAAGACAACCTCTGGATATGACGCTGATCATGTGACCTCAACTTCTGTGGAGGACCATGGCGAGGCCTGTTCTGAGGGGAACCTGTCCTGTTATACCGCTGTATGGTCTTGGCCACCATGCTGCAGATCAGTTTCAGGGTCTTGGCAATCTTCTTATAGCCTAGGCCATCTTTATGTAGAGCAGCAATTCTTATCTTCAGATCCTCAGAGAGTTCTTTGCCATGAGGTGCCATGTTGTACTTCCAGTGACCAGTATGAGAGAGTGAGAGCGATAACACCAAATTTAACACACCTGCTCCCCATTCACACCTGAGACCTTGTAACACTAACGAGTCACGTGACACTTGGGGAAGGGAAAATGGCAAATTGGACCCAATCTTGACATTTTCACTTAGGGGGTGTACTGACTTTTGTTGCCAGCGGTTTAGACATTAATGGCTGTGTGTTGAGTTATTTTGAGGGGACAGGAAATTTACACTGTTATACAAGCTGTACACTCACTACTTTACATTGTAGACAAGTGTCATTTCTTCAGTGTTGTCACGTGAAAAGAGAGGAGAAATGTCACTGAGGGGTGTACTTACTTTTGTCAGATACTGTAAACTTAGTTCAAAGGTAGACTAAAGTAACTTTAGCACATATGCAATATTATCAGGATCGCATCGGTAGGTAATTGATGTCCCCTATTGCCTGAAGTAGCTCTGTAAATCTAATCAAAACCTCCAATTTTGAAGTAGAGGACAATGCAGAGGCCTCCATTTCCCTGCGCCCACTGTCAATATTTAGCATGACGTCTTGCTTTTCATTCAGGAAACACAATACACGTCTGTCACATATTTCTAGTCCCACACCATGAAAAATGTGGATAGAAATGTCCCAATATAAAAGGGAGACTTTGTGTTGAGCTGAGACAGACTTTGAAGTTTGCCACATGAAAGACGGGAGATAGATGGGACCCCCCCCCCCCCCCCCGGTCTGTGATATCGCGACTCCATCTACAACTAGGAGAACTGAGCAAAGCCCAACAATTACAGAATAATCCACCTGCTGATATCCAAAGCATAAACCTATTCTATCTCCTTCAACCACCCAACCAACCAACCACCCAACCACCCAACCAACCACCCAACCAACCAACCAACCAACCAACCAACCAACCACCCAACCACCCAACCAACCACCCAACCATCCACCCAACCAACCACCCAACCAACCACCCAACCAACCAACCAACCACCCAACCAACCAACCAACCAACCATCCATCCAACCAACCAACCAACCAACCATCCAACCACCCAACCAACCAACCGTCCAAGATAATTGATGACAGCAAGAGCCACAGCACTGCACAAGTCATGTAAGTAATCACATTATCACCATATCTGATAGCTGATTTATAGCAATGGTGGAAAGGGTTATTACAGTGAGGAAAATAACGATTGGTCTCCCCTGCAGATGGTGGAAGTTTTGCCCACTTACATAGAAATGAAGGGTCTATAATTGTTATCAGAGGTGTATTTTATATGATGGAGACAGAATATCAACCAAACATCCAGAAAAATCACACAATACAAATGTTATAAATGGAGTTCAGTGAGTAAAATAAGTATTTGACCCCCTTAGTAGTTGGTGGAGAAACCCTTGTTGGTGGTCACAGAGGTCAGACGTTTCTTGTAGGTGGTGATGAGGTTTCCACATCTCAGGAGGGATTTTCTCCTCTCTTCTCTACAGATCTTCTCTAAATCCTGAAGGTCTCTTGGCAACTCGAAGTTTCAGCTCCTCCATACATTTTCTATAGGATGAAGGTCTGGAGACTGGCTGGGCCACTCCATGACCTTAATGTGCTTCTTCTTGAGCCCCTCCTTTGTTGCCTTTGCGGTATGTTTTGGGTCATTGTCACCTCCATGTGTGACTGTAGGGATGGTGTTCATGTTCCCACCTCCGTGTGTGACTGTAGGGATGGTGTTCATGTTCCCACCTCCGTGTGTGACTGTAGGGATGGTGTTCATGTTCTCACCTCTGTGTGTGACTGTAGGGATGGTGTTCATGTTCTCACCTCCGTGTGTGACTGTAGGGATGGTGTTCATGTTCTCACCTCTGTGTGTGACTGTAGGGATGGTGTTCATGTTCTCACCTCTGTGTGTGACTGTAGGGATGGTGTTCATGTTCCCAGCTCCGTGTGACTGTAGGGATGGTGTTCATCTTCCCACCTCCGTGTGTGACTGTAGGGATGGTGTTCATGTTCTCACCTCTGTGTGTGACTGTAGGGATGGTGTTCATGTTCTCACCTCCGTGTGTGACTGTAGGGATGGTGTTCATGTTCTCACCTCTGTGTGTGACTGTAGGGATGGTGTTCATGTTCTCACCTCTGTGTGTGACTGTAGGGATGGTGTTCATGTTCCCACCTCCGTGTGTGACTGTAGGGATGGTGTTCATCTTCCCACCTCCGTGTGACTGTAGGGATGGTGTTCATGTTCCCACCTCCGTGTGACTGTAGGGATGGTGTTCATCTTCCCACCTCCGTGTGTGACTGTAGGGAGGGTGTTCATGTTTCCACCTCCGTGTGTGACTGTAGGGATGGTGTTCATGTTCCCACCTCTGTGTGTGGCTGTAGGGATGGTGTTCATGTTCTCACCTCTGTGTGTGACTGTAGGGATGGTGTTCATGTTCCCACCTCTGTGTGTGGCTGTAGGGATGGTGTTCATGTTCTCACCTCTGTGTGTGACTGTAGGGATGGTGTTCATGTTCCCATCTCCGTGTGTGACTGTAGGGATGGTGTTCATCTTCCCACCTCCGTGTGTGACTGTAGGGATGGTGTTCATGTTCTCACCTCTGTGTGTGACTGTAGGGATGGTGTTCATGTTCCCACCTCCGTGTGTGACTGTAGGGATGGTGTTCATGTTCCCACCTCCGTGTGTGACTGTAGGGATGGTGTTCATGTTCCCACCTCCGTGTGTGACTGTAGGGATGGTGTTCATGTTCCCACCTCCGTGTGTGACTGTAGGGATGGTGTTCATGTTCTCACCTCCGTGTGTGACTGTAGGGATGGTGTTCATGTTCCCACCTCCGTGTGTGACTGTAGGGATGGTGTTCATGTTCCCACCTCCGTGTGTGACTGTAGGGATGGTGTTCATGTTCCCACCTCCGTGTGTGACTGTAGGGATGGTGTTCATGTTCCCACCTCTGTGTGTGACTGTAGGGATGGTGTTCATGTTCTCACCTCCGTGTGTGACTGTAGGGATGGTGTTCTTAGGGTCATTGTCAGCATTTTTCTTCCTCCAATCACGGAGAGTTTTCACCTCCTCTAGAAGTGATGCCAATGAACATATAAATGGTTCAGAGAAGAATCGGGAGAAAGTTCTGATGAGACCAAAATTGAGGTTTTTGGCATCAACCCGACTCGCCGCGTCTTTTTTCATCCTCACTTTCTATATTATCACTTTGTCACTTTGTATCACTTAAAAAAAAAAATAATGAAAGTGACATTTGGTAATGAATAAAAATCATAAATGAAATGAAAAAAACACAATAAATACAATATATAAAATAAATATATATATAAAATCCGGGATTTTTGATGCTTTTAGTGGCAACTTAAAATTGGTGACAAGAGAAGCGATGGTGAGATGGTGAGGAGGATTCCAGGAGCTCCTCTCTGGCACTTTTCCCCATCGGCCAATCACTGGACACATCTCAGGGCTCAGCTTTTCTCCAGGTCGCTCTTCCTTCAGAGAATAAAAAAAAGCATTTTTGACGGATTGATTGTTCCCTAAGATCACAAAGCCGGGTCTTTCCATCGCCGGTCTCCCAGACATCGATCGTCTTATACGGAAGGTCGGATCTCCTCGCCCCGGGAAGAGCGCCGTCTCCCACAAAACACCGACAGGCACTAAAAAGAAAAGAATTTCCCGTTCAGAATTCAGGTGAATTTTGTGTCACAATTTATTCAGAAGACGCCGATGACATCACAGATCCGGAGGGGGGGATCCGGATCCGGAGGGGGGAGGGATCCAGAGGGGGGATCCGGAGGGGGGAGGGATCCGGAGGGGGGAATCCGGAGGGGGGAGGGGATCCAGAGGGGGGAGGGATCCGGAGGGGGGGATCCAGAGGGGGGGATCCGGAGGGGGGGAGGGATCCGGAGGGGGGAATCCAGAGGGGGGGGGATCCGGAGGGGGGATCCGGAGGGGGGAGGGATCCGGAGGGGGGGGATCCGGAGGGGGACCCGGAGGGGGACAAACCAGTTCAGACACAACTTTCCTCATCTCAATGTGAAACAAATAAAAGATAAACTGATTCGTATTTCCTAAAAGGAAGAGGTAAGTCGGCACCCCAAGGCGAGCGAAATCCCATCCTCCGATCCAGAATATATCAGCGTTGAAATGAATACTTTTCTGACACAATTGGACATTGATCGTTGCTCCTGAAGAAATAACGTCCCCCCCCCCCCCTCACTTCCTGTAATAATGTCATCTTCTGTCTGTAAACTACCAATCCACCCACCCACTATGCAATGGAGATGATGGTACTATGGCTTCTCCCTCAGACACAGTGGAGAGGTGAGCGTAGCCCCACAGGAGCGCAAAGTGTGATCTCTTCCGGATTGCCGGGTGAAAATATATTTTACTTTACTAGCAGTACTAATATAGCTCAGAGCTTTCCACTTACATTGTACATTCACATCAGTCCCTGCCCCAAGGAGCTTACAATCTAAGGTCCCCAACTCACATTCATACATACACTCAAGGCCACCATCGGGGGGGCAGCGCCCATACATTTGTAGGGGGCCCTGGTGTCCCAAGGGGCCCAACTGCAGGAGCTTCATGTGATTGCCATTCTATAGTCATTGAGCTCACATCGGTCTCTTTGCTGCCACTTCTGGTTACTTCCTGCATGCGCACTTCTCATGTGTGAGGAGGGGATAAGTGTGTACAGGTGTTGGATTGGGATGCCTCTTTACTGGATTTGGATGTCTCTTTACTGGATTACATGAAATTGTTGGTTTGGGATTTAGATATTCTTTATACTTGTCAGAAAGGTAGACAGATTTTTATCTTTAAAAAAAAAAAATGACATTGAATCCGCAGTGCTGGGCAAAACAAAAACCAGTAAGTGTACAAAAGGTCCATAAAGACATGGATGAGTGAGTTTGGGGTGAAGGAACTTGACTGCCCTGCACAGAGTCCTGACCTCAACACAACAGAACACCTTTGGGATGAATTAGAGAGCAGACTGTGAGTTGGGTCTTCTCATCCAACATCAGTGCCTGACCTCAGAACTGCCCTTCTGGAAGAATGGTCAAACATTCCCATAGACACCCTCCTAAACCTTGTGGACGGCCTTCCCAGAAGAGGTGAAGCTGTTATAGCTGCAAAGGGCCAACTCAATATTGAACCCTCCGGACTAAGACTGGGGGGTCATTACAGGTCATGAGTGTAGAGGGAGGCGTCCCAATACTTCTGGATATATAATGTACATTAACCACTACAGATCCGCGCTATTGCCAAATGACGGCATTAGCGCGGACCTACATTTCCGGGACTACGTCTATTGACGTTGTCCCGGTTACGAGCGGCCTGCGCGCCCCCTGAGGGGCGCGCGCGGCGCGCTCTGTGATCGGCGAGTCCGTGAGACTCGCCTGATCACCGATCCGTGTAAGGGGTCGATCCCGACCCCTTATCACGTGATCAGCTGTCAGCCAATGACAGCTGATCATGTGATAGAACGGAGCCGGTAATCGGCTATTATTCCTCCTCGCGCTGACAGCGCGAGGAGAGAAAAAAAAAGCCGATCACCGGCGGCCGTGAGAGGGACATCAGTCCCGATCACGGCCATCAATACAAGGGACCACCTGCCACCTGCCTGTGCCCACCTGCCTCCCGCAGTGCCATCCTGAAGTAAAATAAAAGCAAAAGTAAGTGCCCCCCGTCAGTGCCCATAGTGCCCACAGTGCCACCCACAGTGCCACCCCACAGTGCCACCCACAGTGCCACCCAATCTGCCTCAAAGGTGCTGCACCCCAGTGCCGCCCATCAGTGCCCAGCAGTGCCGCCCATCTGTGCCCAGCAGTGCCGCCCATCAGTGCCCAGCAGTGCCACCTATCAGAGCCACCTATCAGTGCCCATCAGTCCCATCTATCTGTGGTACCTATCAGTGCCCATCCGTGCCACCCATCCGTGCCACCCATCCATGCCATCTTATCTGTGCCCATCTTTGCCCATCAGTGCCGCCTTATCTGTGCCCATCGGTGCCGCCTTATCTGTGCCTATTAGTGCCGCCTTAACTATGCCTATCAGTGCCCACCAGTGCAGCCCATCAGTGCCCACCAATGCAGCCCATCAGTGCCCACCAATGCAGCCCATCAGTGCCCACCAATGCAGCCTATCAGTGCCGCCTAATCAGCGCACTTCAATGAAGGAGAAAAATGACCCGTTTGCAAAATTTTATAACAAACTATTAAAACATGATTTTTTTTTATTTTTTTTTTGCATCTTTTTTTGTTTGTTTAGCAAAAAATAAAACTCCGAGCTGTAACTAAATACCACCAAAAGAAAGCTCTATTTGTGGGAAAAAATGATAAAAATTTCATTTGGGTACAGTGTTGTATGACCGCGTAATTGTCACTCAAAGTGCATCAGCGCTGAAAGCTGAAAATTGGTCTGGGACTGAGGGGGGTTTAAGTGCCCAGTAAGCAAGTGGTTAAAGAAAAATGTGTCTGCGATTACTTTGCAGAAAGTTCTCTCCTAAGAGATAATTATTAGTCAAAAGACCGGCCAAGCCCTCCGGGGCCCCGGAATTCCTCCCCCGCCCGGGTTCAGGTGGCCTGTAAAAAGCCAGAGGGTCATTCCTGATTAGGAAGGGCGAGGCAGAAGATTGTCAGCTCTTCAGTAGAGCTCATCCCTTTCTATCCCTCCAAGTGGATTTGATGGTCATTTACTGCAGAGACTTGTAAAGGGGCGAGTCCATAGAGGTCCCCCCCGGTGAGTCCATAGAGGTCCCCCCCGATGAGTCCATAGAGGTCCCCCCCGGTGTGTCCATAGAGGTCCCCCCGGTGTGTCCATAGAGGTCCCCCCCGGTGTGTCCATAGAGGTCCCCCCCGGTGTGTCCATAGAGGTCCCCCCCGGTGTGTCCATAGAGGTCCCCCCCGGTGAGTCCATAGAGGTCCCCCCCGATGAGTCCATAGAGGTCCCCCCCGGTGTGTCCATAGAGGTCCCCCCCGGTGTGTCCATAGAGGTCCCCCCCGGTGTGTCCATAGAGGTCCCCCCGGTGTGTCCATAGAGGTCCCCCCCGGTGTGTCCATAGAGGTCCCCCCGGTGTGTCCATAGAGGTCCCCCCCCGGTGTGTCCATAGAGGTCCCCCCCGGTGAGTCCATAGAGGTCCCCCCCGGTGAGTCCATAGAGGTCCCCCCCCGATGAGTCCATAGAGGTCCCCCCCGGTGAGTCCATAGAGGTCCCCCCCCGGTGAGTCCATAGAGGTCCCCCCCGGTGAGTCCATAGAGGTCCCCCCCGGTGAGTCCATAGAGGTCCCCCCCGGTGAGTCCATAGAGGTCCCCCCCGGTGAGTCCATAGAGGTCCCCCCCGGTGTGTCTATAGAGGTCCCCCCCGATGAGTCCATAGAGGTCCCCCCCCCGGTGTGTCCATAGAGGTCCCCCCCGATGAGTCCATAGAGGTCCCCCCCGGTGTGTCCATAGAGGTCCCCCCCGATGAGTCCATAGAGGTCCCCCCCGGTGTGTCCATAGAGGTCCCCCCCCCGGTGTGTCCATAGAGGTCCCCCCCGATGAGTCCATAGAGGTCCCCCCCGGTGTGTCCATAGAGGTCCCCCCCCCCGGTGAGTCCATAGAGGTCCCCCCCGGTGTGTCGTCACATATGGCTACCTGCTGGACTGCGCATGCGCAACACCGCCATATGCGCTCCACCCCCGAGTCCAGGTTCAATTGAAGCGTGGCGAGCGAAGCGCGGCCGTCCAATCAGAGCCCTGCTATCGGCTGCTTTCTGCAAACATTTGTGCATTACATTTCCAGCTAAATGCATTGGAATCATTGGAGGCGGAGAACAGAAGTGGGCGTGGCCGGCTGCAACCACCGGGAATTATTCATTTCTCACACTCGGTAAAATCGGAAGGTTTTTGGTGGAAAATGACATTTAACCCCTTGCTTACCGGGCACATAACCCCCCCCCCCCTCCTGCCCAGACCAATTCTCAGCTTTCAGCGCTGATGCACTTTGAATGACAATTACGCGGTCATACAACACTGTACCCAAATGACATTTTTATCATTTTTTCCCACAAATAGAGCTTTCTTTTGGTGGTATTTAGTTACAGCTCGGAGTTTATTTTTTGCTAAACAAACAAAAAAAGATGCAAAAAAAAATAAAAAATCATGTTTAATAGTTTCTTATAAAATTTTGCAAACAGGTCATTTTTCTCCTTCATTGAAGTGCGCTGATGAGGCGGCACTGATAGGCGGCACTGGTGGGCACTGATAGGCACAGTTAAGGCGACACTAAAAGGCACAGATAAGGCAATACTGATGGGCACAGATAAGGCGGCACTGATGGGCAAAGATAAAATGGCACTAATGGGTGGCACGGATTGGTGGCACTAAGGGGCACTGATAGGTACCACTGATAGATGGGACTGATGGGCACTGATAGGTGGCACTGCTGGGCACTGATGGGCGGCACTGATGGGCACTGGTAGATGACACTGATGGGCACGGATATGTGGCACTGAGGTGCAGCACTGTTGTTGAGGCAGATTGTGGGCACTGATAGGTGGCACTGTGGGCACTGATGTATGGTACTGTGGGCACTGATGTATGGCACTATGGGCACTGATGGGTGGCACTGCTGGGTGGCACTTTTATTAATAACTGGCAGGGGGCAGGTTGGCACTGATAAGTTGGTCGTAATCGGGACTAATGTCGGCGAACGGCGCCTGCGCGGTGAGTGGAGGTGGTGGCCCCCCATACAAGCGGACATAGGGTTGTGAATATTAGAGGGCCCCTCGCTTCGCTCGCCACGCTTCGGGCTCCGCCTCGCTGCGCTCGGCTCTTTTATATTCCTACTCTATGTCCACTTGGATGGTGGGGATAGAACCTGGACTCACGGCGCAGGCGCCGTCCATCTTCGGCAATTTTCGGAATCTGTGTTTCTGTGTACTGCGCATGCGCACTGCACAGCGGACACTATCGGATGGAGGACGTTATATGACAAGACACCGGCTCTGTTTTGTCACATGATCAGCTGTCATTGGCTGACAGCTGATCAGGTGGTAAGGGGTCGGGATCGCCCCCTTGCTCCGATCCGTGATCAGGCGAGTCTTATAGACTCTCTGATCATAGAGCGCGCTGCGCGTGCCCCTCAGGGGGCGCGCAGGCCGCTCGTGCACGGGACGACATCAATAGACGTCGTCCCAGCAAAGCAGGTCCGCGCTGTGGCCGTCATTCAGCTATAGGGCGGATCTCTAGTGGTTAAACCCTCAAACAATTTTAGATTTTCTGAAAGCTCAAGCCGTGTAAAATAACATGATATCGGGTGCAATTTTTTGCATTGCAAATATACTAAAATGAATTTCAGGGCTCACACACAATACAATAACCAGAAAACCAGGAAAAAAACGGCTGTGCCAAGTAAATAGATACCAAACATGTCAAGAGAACTGAAATGTTCTATAGATGAGACTTTCAGTCACCACTCTGTACACGGCCCCTCCAGTGCTCACTGGAGTGCCGGGCTGTGGAGGGGGAGGAGACTCTCAGCAATAGGAGGAGGAGTCAGCAGCCAGTCCAACCATTTGGGTGGATCCCAACATCAAAGTCGGGATCCTTCTACAGCGCAAACCATCTCTGTCTCTCCTCTCTCTCTTCTCTCTCTGCTTCTCTCTTCTTTCTCTCCTCTCTCTATTCTGTCTCTCTCTCCCTCCTCTCTCTCTCTCCTCTATACAGCTTGTCTGAGCTGTCTGAAAGCAGGGGGTGGAGAGCTGATTGGAGGGAATGGACACGCCCCCTTTCACACAGGAACAGAGATGAGGCTGTCAATCACAGGCTGTGTGCTGGAGCTCCCTCCCCTGTCACCTTTTATCTCTTGGTGTCAGGAAAACTTGTCAGAAGTCACTCATGCAGATATCAGAGGAAGGAGGCAGCAGACAGAAATGACACTCAGTGCTCTGGACTGAGACAAGCGCACACTATAGAGGGATGTGCCTTGTTCATTGCTCCACACACAGGCAGATCTTCATACGAATGTCCGTCACATTTGACTTTGGAATATATAGAATTTCCAAAATGAAAACCTCATTCAAGAAAAGATTCTTCGTTCTGCTCCTTCGGACTTCCTCTTCACTACAGATGATGACGATCGTTGATTGGACTCCACTAATGTTTAGGAAATTGAACAAAAGTTCTGAAAATGAAAATTTTTCCCAATCGTTCTCCCGCTGTGCAGCCGGCTCTGTGATCTCATCTCCTTCCCCCGATCGATCGATCAATAATCATCGAGCGCCAGGAGATATTCACCTATCGGGGAGTCACTGTACTACCAGAGATGGCGGATCACCCGGGGCAACGCCTCCATGGGAACACCATATATGGGATGTGTAGGTGGTTCCTATATTCAGTTCTGTATACACGATATTCCCAAAAGTATTGGGACGCCTGCCTTTACACACACATGACCTGTAATGACCCCCCAGTCTTACTCCGGAGGGTTCAATATTGAGTTGGCCCTTTGCAGTTATAACAGCTTCACCTCTTCTGGGAAGGCCGTCCACAAGGTTTAGGAGGGTGTCTATGGGAATGTTTGACCATTTGTGAGGTCAGGCACTGATGTTGGATGAGAAGACCTGGCTTACAGTATCTGCTCTAATTCATCCCAAAGGTGTTCTATGGAGTTGAGGTCAGGACTCTGTGCAGGCCAGTCAAGTTCCTCCACCCCAAACTCGCTCTATCACAATTCACAATAGTGGTCACTGGTTCCCCACCACCGGGCCGTGGCCGGGCTCCTACCGACCGGCTGCAGATGCCCCAACAGGCAACAGTGCCAACCAGGTACCACAGTGCCCCCAACCTACCAACATGGACTGTGGTGCCCCTCAGACTGCACAGTACTCTCCAACCTCCCCCGGTCCCCCCCTCCAAACCTCCCCCGGTCCCCCCCCCCCCCAAACCTTCCAACATGGACTGCAGTGTCCCTCAAATCTTCCAATGGGAAGAGCCAGGGATTCTACCACTTTGGAAGGATTTCCTCCCACTTCCAGTTTTGGCTTTGAGACCGGAAGTGAAGGGAAATCTCCCCAATGGGTCACAAGTCTCTTAGATTGTAAGCTCTGAGGATCAGGGCCCTCTGATTCCTCCTGTCTGGCCGCATGTTGTAAAGCGCTGCGCAAACTATTGGTGCCATATAGATGACATATAATGATAATAATATAAATCCTGATAATATTAATGATAATGTGGCCAATAAACACCCGGCGGGGATTATAACCCTGGAAATAAAGAAATATTTGACTTTCAGCAATTTTTGCCTAAAGAATTCAGTCGGTGAAATTTCGGTGATTTTTGTCGGTTTTGGTGAAATTGGTTTCTTTGTGACGGAGATGAGATGATTGGAGGAGCGGAGATGAGTGTTTGGGGGAGACAGAAGACCCCCCAATTCTCCTCCTCCTCCTCTCCGGACACTCCCGGCTATTAGTATAATGGACTGAGCGCAGCGATGAGCGGAGGATTCCCGGCACCTCTGACAGTCTCATATTTCACCTCCTCTCCAGGTGACAAAGCCGCAGCCGCCGATACTCGGGTGACGTCACCGGGAGGTCACCTGGACTCCGCCCCTTCTAGGTGCCGCACCTGAGGTGACCCCGCCCACCAGAGAGGAGAGGAGAGGAGAGGAGAGCGGAGGAGGGGAAGTCACATCACTCGGGACTGACGATGAAGAAGAGGGACCGGCTGGCCGTGCTGTGCCTCCTGCTACAGGTGAGTACCCACCCCACCCCCACCCTTCCCCCGGACACCTACCTGACTTCCCGGACACCTACCTGACTTCCCGGACACCTACCTGACTTCCCGGACACCTACCTCTCCTCCCGGACACCTACCTGACTTCCCGGACACCTACCTGACTTCCCGGACACCTACCTCTCCTCCCGGACACCTACCTCTCCTCCCGGACACTACAATACTAGGAACACCTACCTGACTTCCCGGACAGCACTATCCTAGGGACACCTACCGGGACTCTTAGTTACTGTCCTATGGCCACCTATTATACTCTACTGCCCTGTCAGCTGCTACCCCTCTCTATATTACCCCCTGCCCTATGGACACCTACCTACCCTCCTCTATATACATAACCTACCAATAATTGTCTTTGGATAGTTGAGGTCACATTATATATATCCTCCTCCTCTATATCAACTACTGCCCTATGGAGACCTACCCTCCTCTATAATACCTACTGCCCTACAGAGACCTACCCTCCTCTATAATACCTACTGCCCTATGTACATTTGGCATACTGTGTGGACACTTACCACACTCTATAGACACTCAGCACCCAACACATGGACAGATTATTGGAACTTCATAGACACTTACCTATCATAGGGTAATTCTTCTCATCCCCCCCCCCCCCCCCCACACACACACTGCTGTTCTAAAGGCTGTTAGTGATCCGTCCCATATATAGAGATATATATATATATATATAGAGAGAGAAATAGTATATAGAGATGTATAGAAAGATATATATATATAGCGATATAGATATAGTATATAGATATAGTATATGGATATAGTATATAGAGACATAGATATAGTATATAGATATAGTATATAGAGACATAGATATAGTATATAGATATAGTATATAGAGACATAGATATAGTATATAGAGATATAATATATAGAGATATATAGAGACATAGATATAGTGTATAGAGACATATAGATATAGGGATACGGAGATATATAGAGATATAATATATAGAGAGGTATATAGATATAGTATATAGATATAGTATATAGAGGTATATAGATATATATAGAGGTATATAGATATAGTATATAGAGGTATATAGATATAGTATATAGAGGTATATAGATATAGTATATAGAGGTATATAGATATATATAGAGGTATATAGATATATATAGAGGTATATAGATATAGTATATAGAGGTATATAGATATATATAGAGGTATATAGATATAGTATATAGAGGTATATAGATATATATAGAGGTATATAGATATAGTATATAGAGATATATAGATATAGTATATAGAGGTATATAGATATATATATAGAGATATATAGATATAGTATATAGAGGTATATAGATATAGGGATACGGAGATGAGAGACTCTTCGTGTTCCAGGAAGTTATTTTAAAATGTAGATTTATATCCTATTCAGTGTTAATTGACTCAACTAAAATACGACTAAAACTAAAAGCCATTTTAGTCAAAAGACTATGACTACAACTAAATTGCAATTACTGAAAAGTACTGCAGATTTTAGTCGACTAAAATGAAAACAATTGCAGAAGACTAAAATGGGACTAAAACTAAAATGCCATGTTAGTCCTGAGACTAAAGTGAACTCTGGTCTTATTGGGGGAAAAAAAATAGCGTATTTATCGGCGTATAACACGCACTTTGTTCCCCTTAAAATCAGGGGAAATCGCGGGTGCGTGTTATACGCCGATCCCCCGCCGATTGTGAGCTTCTCTGCGGCTTTCAGCTATTTTCAGCTGCACTCGGCCGTTCTCAGTGGCTTTCGGCCCCTCTCGGCCCCCATGCCACCAAGAACGGCCGAGTGCTACCGAGCGCCGCCGAGATACACAGGACATCCGCTCCGTATCTCAGCGCCGCCATTTTTAAAGGGCAAGCCGGCAACGACGCTGACAAGGCTGCATTGATGGGCATTTAAATGTAAGTTTTTTTCTTAAACTCCCCTCCTAAACTTGGGGCGCATGTTATATGGCGATAAATACGGTATATATATATATTTGTTTTAAACATGAGCCCCGATTTGTAGGAGAAAGTTTAAGTGTAAAAACCTCTGAGAATTCCTCATCCCAGATATCTATCTTAGTGTAGTATATACCGTATACCAGTGTGGTAGTGATAGGAGTATGTGATTGGTAGATTGGCTCCGGGTGTCTCCGTGGTGGGAAGTGTCGGGGAGTGTAGTATATACCGTATACCAGTGTGGTAGTGATAGGAGTATGTGATTGGTAGATTGGCTCCGGGTGGGAAGTGTCGGGGAGTGTAGTATATACCGTATACCAGTGTGGTAGTGATAGGAGTATGTGATTGGTAGATTGGCTCCGGGTGTCTCCATGGTGGGAAGTGTTGGGAGTGTAGTATATACCGTATACCAGTGTGGTAGTGATAGGAGTATGTGATTGGTAGATTGGCTCCGGGTGTCTCCGCGGTGGGAAGTGTCGGGGAGTGTAGTATATACCGTATACCAGTGTGGTAGTGATAGGAGTATGTGATTGGTGGATTGGCTCCGGGTGTCTCCATGGTGGGAAGTGTCGGGGAGTGTAGTATATACCGTATACCAGTGTGGTAGTGATAGGAGTATGTGATTGGTAGATTGGCTCCGGGTGTCTCCATGGTGGGAAGTGTCGGGGAGTGTAGTATATACCGTATACCAGTGTGGTAGTGATAGGAGTATGTGATTGGTAGATTGGCTCCAGGAATTGGCCAGTTGGGTGAGAAGTCATAGAAACCAATCAGATCCATTTTCAGTTCTTCCGTGTTATATGTAATATGTACATAAATAGGGTGAGACAAACATTTGGAAATTCCCTAATTCTACCTGTTGCAGCCTCTGGCAGTGATTTGGTGCGGTTGGGGGCGGGGGAGGGGGGTCCAGGGGGGAGGGGGGTCCAGGGGGCTCCTCAACCCCTCAGAAGTGAAAGTGAATGTTCTTGATGGTCTGGAACCTTCTAGTGGGGGGGGGGGGGGTGTCCTTGCAAAAATCAATGTACGTTTTCCAATCTTTAATGCTTTCATTATCATTGGTCCAGCCAGGCAATCAGCATTTTCAGGGGTGAAATCTCTCATAGGACCCCATTCACACATGAGATGAGCCCCTTTGGTTGTGTTGTGGGTGACTGTACAGGCGGTTCTGCACAGATTTCAGGCGTTCTCATTGGCTCTGTAGCCAGACTTGTCTGACCCGGGACTGAGCTGAACCCAATAAAACGTTCTGACAAGATTGAGTCAGAGACATGACTTATTAATAGACGGCTCCGACTCATTCTCCTGTGTGTAAGTTTCAGCTTGAGCTATTGAGTTCTGTAAACAGTGAGAGGTGTAGAGAGATAGAAGAGAGCCTCGTACACACCAGGAGAATATTGGACGAATTTTTTACATGCTGGTCTCATATTGAGTGTGAAGAGGTTACCAAACCACAAACATTCTCTTAGGACAGAACACACATTTCCGAGCATGCGCGGTTTTGCTCTTCCTATTTTTGAGGAATATTGTACTAATTAAACAAAAATCATTCGTTCTCATATCGTACAAGAAATTATTATTTTAGTTGGTCCCTTTATATAATTTCACATGAATTGTGGTGATCGGCTGTCGGAAGCTGTGTACTAATGATCAGATGATCAGATGATCGGACGATCGCCTCCACACTGGTTCTTTTCCTTTGATTTTCTGATCGTGTTTACGAGGAATTAGGAGTCTAAATCTGACCACACACAGCTTGGACTGCTGAATCAGCCAGAATTGTGCTGTGGTGTTAGATACACTCCAGATGTCTCTTTAGATACATCTAATGATGAACGTTCTCTTCTGTAGACCAACCAATGTCTTCTCTTTCCCTGCGGCAGATTACGGGAGGATTGGCAGACTGGGGACATTTGTCGCTATGATTTTTCTGATAAGGAATACCATTTCTCGGTGCCCCGATCTCTGGACCCCGGCACGGCGGTGGGAAAAGGTAAGAGTACCGGTGACGGTTTCACTTTGGTTTGATGAGACGGAGAGATGGGAGATCCGGAGACACCGATAATCGCAGGGCGGCTCTCCTTCTGTCTTTTGTTATCTTGTTGGTAGACGGCTATCAGGAGGATGGCTGACTGGGTGGGCTCTCTAACCTCTTCAGGTGGAAGGTTTGCATTCTTGGAAGATTTGTTTGCCTTTCCTTTGATTGTGAATGTTATCAGGGAGGGAGAGGCTCCTTTTCACAAAGAAGTGGCCATACTGGGGGGGGGGGGGGGGGGGGCTTCCAATAATAGTGAATATTCATGACGGTCGTTAAAGGAGAACTTCACAGAGGAAGGCGTATAAAGCTGGATGTAGACCAATAGAATCTTTAAATACATAGTTAGTAAGATTGAATAAAGACACCAGTCCATCCAGTTCAACCTGAGTGAGAGTGTCTACAATTATCCCCATCCCTGTACATTGCATCTCATTAAGATGCTCATCTATTATATTATTATTTATTTAAGGTACCCATATAGTGCCAAGAATTTATATCACACGCTCACATCGGTCCCTACCCTCAGGGATCCCACAATCCAAGGTCCCCATTTATATACTAGGGCCAATTTTAGACAGAAGCCAATTAACCTCTCTGCATGTCTTTGGAGTGTGGGAGGAAACCGGAGTACCCGGAGGAAACCCACACAGGCACAAGAAGAACATGCAAACTCCAGGCAGGTAGTGTCCTGGTTGGGATTCAAACTAGCGACCCTTTTTACTGCTAGGCGAGAGTGCTAACCACTACACCACTGTGCCACCCACTACACCACTGTGCCACTCACTACACCACTGTGCCGCCCACTACACCACTGTGCCGCTCACTTCACCACTGTGCCACCCACTACACCACTGTGCCGCCCACTACACCACTGTGCCACCCACTACACCACTGTGCCACCCACTACACCACTGTGCCACCCACTACACCACTGTGCCACTCACTACACCACTGTGCCGCTCACTACACCACTGTGCCGCCCACTACACCACTGTGCCGCCCACTACACCACTGTGCCACCCACTACACCACTGTGCCACCCACTACACCACTGTGCCACCCACTACACCACTGTGCCGCTCACTACACCACTGTGCCACCCCACTACACCACTGTACCACTCACTACACCACTGTGCTGCCCACTACACCACTGTGCCACTCACTACACCACTGTGCCACTCACTACACCACTGTGCCACCCACTACACCACTGTGCCGCCCACTACACCGCTGTGCCGCCCACTACACCACTGTGCCACCCACTACATCGCTGTGCCACCCACTACACCACTGTGCCGCCCACTACACCACTGTGCCACCCACTACATCGCTGTGCCACCCACTACACCACTGTGCCGCCCACTACACCACTGTGCCACCCACTACACCACTGTGCCACCCACTACACCACTGCGCCACCCTCTACACCACTGTGCCACCCACTACATCGCTGTGCCACCCTCTACACCACTGTGCCGCCCACTACACCACTGTGCCACCCACTACACCACTGTGCCACCCACTACACCACTGCGCCGCCCACTACACCACTGTGCCACCCACTACACCACTGCGCCGCCCTTGTTTCAGTTTAAAAACATTCGTTGATTTTCCTAATAGTGGGGTGAAATCAGTATTTGTTTTTGACCTCAATGATGAGAAAATTTGAAGAAACCGTTTTGAATTTTTTTTTTTTTTTTTTTTAACAAATGAATTTTTAACAGTTTCTGTGATTTCTGTGATTTCTGTGATTTCTGGGATTTCTGTGATTTCTGTGATTTCTGTGATTTCTGTGATTTCTGTGATTTCTGGGATTTCTGTGATTTCTGGGATTTCTGTGATTTCTGGGATTTCTGGGATTTCTGTCCAAAATTGAATGTTAAAAGCAAATGGAATTTTGATTTACTTTCGAAACAACATTCATCAAGTCATTGAATGTACTGAGAATTTTAATATGAATGTGTAGAAATGTTCATCTGAAAATCTACTCGCATATATTCAACCTAACTAACTATATATATATTTGGGGGGGTTCAATGTATGTAATAGCGGGGTGTTCAGGGTTGGTGCCGAGGGGGGGAAGGGTGGCAGATACCTGCAATGCCAACCACTGGAAGAACCATCAAGTTTTCTTCTAATAGTTACCCTCTTGGTATGAACTCCATTGTTCAGATAATAGGCGATGTTCCGGGTAATGTGGATACAATGTTTCCAGCCCTATGAAAAGGCATCTTGGAAATCATATTATGTAACATTGTCTGTCGTTGGAAAAAAAAAATGTAACTTCCACCAACCGCTTTCCATGTCTATTTCTGGACCCATCGACCCGCTGACAAGGATCATCTCCTGACACATGCGCCCCCATCGGTTCCACATCCTGTGTATTATAAGACTATAATAAGGTCTGTGGGAAGCCCTCTTCTCAGGAGGGGTCTGCCTGTCTTTGGGCCATAAACCTGGGAAGACCCCATGCCGGTAGGCAGTGGGTTGGGCACTCGGCCGTGCGTTGGTCCCGCCTGACCCCGGGGACAAGGCGTGCCTCTTGTTTGTGGCTCGCTGGGTTCTTCGTTTCTATTATCCACATTTTGAGAAAGAAGCATTTTTCTAATTGCACTTCACTCTTTACTATAATACTCCGGAGCTGCCGGCAATTCCACCAAATGATATCAATAAAATGCTGAGTGCAGCTCTAAGAGACCTTCCATGAGACTGAGATCCATAATTCAGAGGAGAGTCCAGGAGACATGATGATGGGACTTCTTATGGGAAGACGGATCCTTTGTGGACGGGCAGCGCAGGCTGAGACCCCAGTGCAGCGCAGGCTGAGACCCCAGTGCAGCGCAGGCTGAGACCCCAGTGCAGCGCAGGCTGAGACCCCAGTGCAGCGCAGGCTGAGACCCCAGTGCAGCGCAGGCTGAGACCCCAGTGCAGCGCAGGCTGAGACCCCAGTGCAGGTCCGGAACTCAGGAACGTGCGGGCCGTGTTCCGGATACAATTCATTGTAAGGAAAAGTTTATTGGGGTTTATAGTGAGAAGAACAAGAAAAACTATCCAACTATTACCAGACGTCACCCAAGGAAGATCACCGGGAGGATCTGTACACCGGGAGGATCTGTACACTGGAGGATCTGTACACCGGAGGATCTGTACACCGGAGGATCTGTACACCGGAGGATCTGTACACCGGAGGATCTGTACACCGGAGGATCTGTACACTGGAGGATCTGTACACCGGAGGATCTGTACACCGGAGGATCTGTACACCGGAGGATCTGTACACCGGAGGATCTGTACACCGGGAGGATCTGTACACCGGAGGATCTGTACACCGGAGGATCTGTACACCGGAGGATCTGTACACCGGAGGATCTGTACACCGGAGGATCTGTACACCGGGAGGATCTGTACACCGGGAGGATCTGTACACCGGGAGGATCTGTACACCGGAGGATCTGTACACCGGGAGGATCTGTACACCGGGAGGATCTGTACACCGGGAGGATCTGTACACCGGAGGATCTGTACACCGGAGGATCTGTACACCGGAGGATCTGTACACCGGAGGATCTGTACACCGGAGGATCTGTACACCGGAGGATCTGTACACCGGAGGATCTGTACACTGGAGGATCTGTACACCGGAGGATCTGTACACCGGAGGATCTGTACACCGGAGGATCTGTACACCGGAGGATCTGTACACCGGGAGGATCTGTACACCGGAGGATCTGTACACCGGAGGATCTGTACACCGGAGGATCTGTACACCGGAGGATCTGTACACCGGAGGATCTGTACACCGGAGGATCTGTACACCGGAGGATCTGTACACCGGAGGATCTGTACACCGGAGGATCTGTACACCGGGAGGATCTGTACACCGGGAGGATCTGTACACCGGGAGGATCTGTACACCGGAGGATCTGTACACCGGGAGGATCTGTACACCGGGAGGATCTGTACACCGGGAGGATCTGTACACCGGAGGATCTGTACACCGGAGGATCTGTACACCGGAGGATCTGTACACCGGAGGATCTGTACACCGGAGGATCTGTACACCGGAGGATCTGTACACTGCAAGGATCTGTACACCGGAGGATCTGTACACCGGAGGATCTGTACACCGGAGGATCTGTACACCGGAGGATCTGTACACCGGAGGATCTGTACACCGGAGGATCTGTACACCGGGAGGATCTGTACACCGGGAGGATCTGTACACTGCAAGGATCTGTACACTGCAAGGATCTGTACACCGGAGGATCTGTACACTGCAAGGATCTGTACACCGGAGGATCTGTACACTGCAAGGATCTGTACACTGGAGGATCTGTACACTGCAAGGATCTGTACACTGCAAGGATCTGTACACTGGAGGATCTGTACACCGGAGGATCTGTACACCGGAGGATCTGTACACTGCAAGGATCTGTACACCGGAGGATCTGTACACCGGAGGATCTGTACACCGGAGGATCTGTACACCGGGAGGATCTGTACACCGGGAGGATCTGTACACCGGAGGATCTGTACACCGGGAGGATCTGTACACCGGGAGGATCTGTACACCGGAGGATCTGTACACCGGGAGGATCTGTACACCGGGAGGATCTGTACACTGCAAGGATCTGTACACTGCAAGGATCTGTACACCGGAGGATCTGTACACCGGAGGATCTGTACACCGGAGGATCTGTACACCGGAGGATCTGTACACCGGAGGATCTGTACACCGGGAGGATCTGTACACCGGGAGGATCTGTACACTGCAAGGATCTGTACACCGGAGGATCTGTACACCGGAGGATCTGTACACCGGAGGATCTGTACACCGGAGGATCTGTACACCGGGAGGATCTGTACACTGCAAGGATCTGTACACCGGAGGATCTGTACACTGCAAGGATCTGTACACCGGAGGATCTGTACACTGCAAGGATCTGTACACTGCAAGGATCTGTACACTGGAGGATCTGTACACTGCAAGGATCTGTACACCGGAGGATCTGTACACCGGAGGATCTGTACACCGGAGGATCTGTACACCGGGAGGATCTGTACACTGGGAGGATCTGTACACCGGAGGATCTGTACACCGGGAGGATCTGTACACCGGGAGGATCTGTACACCGGAGGATCTGTACACCGGGAGGATCTGTACACCGGGAGGATCTGTACACCGGAGGATCTGTACACTGCAAGGATCTGTACACCGGAGGATCTGTACACCGGAGGATCTGTACACCGGGAGGATCTGTACACCGGGAGGATCTGTACACCGGAGGATCTGTACACCGGAGGATCTGTACACCGGAGGATCTGTACACCGGAGGATCTGTACACCGGAGGATCTGTACACCGGAGGATCTGTACACCGGGAGGATCTGTACACCGGAGGATCTGTACACCGGAGGATCTGTACACCGGGAGGATCTGTACACCGGAGGATCTGTACACCGGAGGATCTGTACACCGGAGGATCTGTACACCGGGAGGATCTGTACACCGGAGGATCTGTACACCGGAGGATCTGTACACCGGAGGATCTGTACACCGGAGGATCTGTACACCGGGAGGATCTGTACACCGGGAGGATCTGTACACTGCAAGGATCTGTACACCGGAGGATCTGTACACCGGAGGATCTGTACACCGGAGGATCTGTACACCGGAGGATCTGTACACTGGGAGGATCTGTACACCGGAGGATCTGTACACCGGGAGGATCTGTACACCGGGAGGATCTGTACACCGGAGGATCTGTACACCGGGAGGATCTGTACACCGGAGGATCTGTACACCGGAGGATCTGTACACCGGAGGATCTGTACACTGCGAGGATCTGTACACCGGAGGATCTGTACACCGGAGGATCTGTACACTGGAGGATCTGTACACCGGAGGATCTGTACACCGGAGGATCTGTACACCGGAGGATCTGTACACCGGAGGATCTGTACACCGGAGGATCTGTACACCGGAGGATCTGTACACCGGGAGGATCTGTACACCGGGAGGAGATTCCATTTCTAGCAGATTTATAGAAGATTTTTCCATGAATAATAACAGGAGGGGAAGTCGTTGGTTCAGATTGTCCTATCAGAATCTTCGAGATATTAAAGGAGGCGTCCATCCGGGTTCCATGTATTAGATATTGTCAGATGAAGGGCGGCAAAGTCCGTCATATCTGACCATAAAGATCCAATGTCCGGACATTTCCATCCCATGTGGGAGAAGGTTCTGTTATCGGAGTCACCCGAGACATGTAGATGTGTCCCCATTCTAATCTCTCCATATCATATATAATTCTTACCCAACACTTCCTCCAGAGGCTGCAAATTCATTTTTAATATTGAAAGCAAACTCCCCCATCCATTCATGTCTCCATCCATCCATCCATCCATGTCTCCATCCATCCATCCATCCATCCATCCATGTCTCCATCCATCCATCCATGTCTCCATCCATCCATCCATGTCTCCATCCATCCATCCATCCATTCATGTCTCCATCCATCCATCCATGTCTCCATCCATCCATCCATGTCTCCATCCATCCATCCATCCATGTCTCCATCCATCCATCCATCCATCCATCCATCCATGTCTCCATCCATCCATCCATCCATCCATCCATCCATCCATCCATGTCTCCATCCATCCATCCATCCATCCATCCATCCATGTCTCCATCCATCCATCCATCCACTCATGTCTCCATCCATCCATGTCTCCATCCATCCATCCATTCATGTCTCCCTCCATCCATCAATGTCTCTATCCATCCACCCATTTATCTGTTCATCTATGTCTCCATGCTTTATTTTGTTGAAAAATCACTTTGAAAAACATCCCCCCCCAGCATTTCTGACGGTGGCCATTTTAAGTAAGGGCAATTGATTCATGTAGCATTTACTTGCTGGAATCCATCTGCCCTTAGCTGAGGTATGCAGACAGGGCTGTGTTTAGCTGAGAACGCCCCTCCTCCCATGAAGACTCCTGGGGTGTGTGACATCATTTTGGCCTAGGCCAGAAAGCAGGAAGTAACTACAGGAATGTAAAAAAACCGTTTAGAGCAAGTGAACAGAATATACTTTCCTATCTATGTACTAATATCAGCAGCATGAGGATCGGGACTGTCAGCGCTGATTGAGAGAGCGGAGTGAGGATTGTCCATTATCCAGCTTTCAGTATGGAGGGGGGGAGGGGTTTCTCGTACACGGCCTTGGACGCTCCATTATACAAGGCTGCCGGGCGGTAAGAGTCTGTGACGAGGAGTTATACTCGTCTAAAAAAAAAGAAAAGTCAGCCGCTACAAATGCTTTACAAATGTTGTAACTTATTAGACCCCGACCAGTCCGGGAGTCCAGCGCTGGGTCGCCCGGACCGTCAGATCTCCGGTGCCGCCATCTTGGCTGTAACTTTCTGCTATTTAACCTCCCCGGCGGGAGGATTATGTCAGATTTTTGATGCTGAAAGCGGAACATTGCTTGTCATAGGAATTTGGCGTTTTATATTGTAGTCCTGTAATTCTTAGGAGTAACTCGCAGGGAGCGGAGCGCGGCGCTGTGATCGATCGATCGTAGGGCGCGGCCCGCACACACAGCGGGAGGACCTCGCGGGATCCTGGGGACAAGGTGAGTAACTTTGCCTGGATCCCGGGTGTGGCTCGGGGGTCACCGTATTTGGCAATGAAAATGAATCCCGGGCCACACTTGGGAATACCGCTAGGGAGGGTAATAGCCGGCTCCCCGCTGCGCATGCGCGAGATGATGCTCTGCTTTCAGACTGGTCCTGGGACATGTGACGAGGGAAAGGGGGCGGGACAAGCGTCTCGCCTGGGCAAGAAATGAGGAAGCGGATACAGAAAAATAAAACGAATAGTGCAGTTGGGGGAGGAGGAGGATGAGAGGAACTATCACCTTAAGTGAATGGCCGCTATCTGATCCGGCAGAGCGCTCCGCGTACTCTGCGGTGTTGGATGGGCGGATATTGGGTGTGTGTGGGGAAGATTTATGTCATTTGTCTGCAGTCGTTGTGTAACCCCCCCCCCTCCCCCCTCCCCCGAGCGTCTCGTCTGATGTCCGCCGCAAACCACTTCCTCTTTTCTCTGATATTTGCATTCCATGGACACGAATATCGATCGATTCCATCATGTCGGGTTGAAGTGATTCTGTAGTGAGGACTTCGGGGCTTTTGTGATTTCAGGTGCAATTACACACAATGCAATCCTTGTCCCGGCATGGACCCCTAGATACATTGGGGTCAGTCTTCCCACATCTGTACATCACTCTACAGGAGGGGGAGGCACCCCACGGCCCTCCAGATGTTGTGGAACTACATTTCCCATGAGGCATTGCAAGGCTGCCAGTTACAATCACTCCCAGAGGCATGCTGGGACTTGTAGTTCTGCAAACAGCTGAAGGGCCCGAGGTTGTCCCCCCCCCCGCTCTATAATCTTTTTAGTTTTTAGTTCAATACAAATAAGTTTAATGAGCCGACAACTCGAAACGTCCGTGTTAAAATCTTTATGCGCTACAAGGTGATGACAGATGAAAGCCCTTACGCGTTTCGGCCAGTGGCCTCAGTCGTAGATGTGAATACAGATTTGAAGATGGATGTTGGCGGCTCCTCGTACTTATTTGCATTGGGCAGAGGCGATGAGGAGGACACTTGGATCCTGAGAACGGACATTTTCTGACTCTTTATGCGGATTTATTGGGGGGGGGGGGTGGAGGACTACGAGGGACACACCGGCGCTGTCACCTGTTAGTTGTCAGGTAGTCGGCCTCGGAGCGGGTATACGACGCTCCGCCTTCTGCTTGTAATATATCAGTCACAGGCCTGTGATGTCCTCATCTCACTTTATATGGACAGGCGACAGCTTCCAGCGCAGCCCTTTCCTCTGAGCACTTCAATGGAAGCTTCCAATGAAGGGGGACATATAGAATGAATGATGGCGGACCAGACTGAACCATTATACACGGTGTACTGGGGGGGGGGGGTCTCGTCTCGGCTCATACTGGGGCGAGTCGCCCTCCATGCAGTGCAATGGAACCGTTCTAATCTGAGTGACCGGCTTGGAAAAAGGTTCCGGTCCTACTTGGGGGCGACTTCAGAGCGGCGTGCATGGAACTTCTATTACAGCAAGCCGCGCTGAAACCGCGATGAGCCGGGCGACTTTGTAGCCGCCTCGGTGTGAACCGTGCCTTACCAAACCAATCAGCTTCCAGCTTTTATTGTCAAAGCTTCACTGAAGAAGCTGAAGGCAGAAGCTGATTGGCCGCCGCGCTGCACCAGATTCTGCACTCTCCAGTTTTTAGTAAATCAGAACTGTGGGGCTGATTTACTAAAGACTCTGCACTCTGCAAAAGCAATTGCTCCAGAGCTTAGTAAATGAGGGGGAAGTCTGCTGACTTCCATCATCCAATCATCTGCAAGCAAAAATTCTGGGTTTTTTTGTTTGTTTTTCCTTGCATGTGATTGGATACTCTTTGCAAAGTGAAGCTTCACCTCATTTACTAAGCTGTGGAGCCACTGCACTTTGCAAAGTACACCGTCTATTTTCCTTTAGTAAATAAGCCCCAATCGATCGCTCTCAGAAACAATTGTATCAAAGATTTACATCATTTAGGAATGAATTGTAGTAAGACCCTCTTCACACTGGGCGGTTTTCAGGCATTTTAGCTCTAGAAATCGCCTCTGAAAAGCGACTGAAAACCGCCTCCCATTCATTCACACGGGGGGGGGGCGGTGCGATGGCGGGACGTTAGAAAAAGCATCTTTGGGGCGGGTTGGCAACGCTGTAAAAAGCGCTCCAAAAACTCCCTCCCTATTGAAATGAATGGGCAGCGCTTCCAAAGTGCCTTAAAAGCCGTTCTAAAGCGCCACAAAGCGGATGTTTTGCTGGATTTTTGGTCACGTGATCTTATAAAAAACGCCCAAAAATCGCCACTAAAACTCCGCTAAAGCACCGCAAAAACGACCGGCGCTTTAGCGCTGTTTTAGCGGCGCTTCTGTGTGAAAGGGGGTCTTAACGGAGGATCCTTCTATGAACGATCGTTTTCACGGGATAATCGTTGGTTGTGTTGTTTCTTGTGTGGAGGGAGCAGCTCGATAGAAATGATCAGATTTATGATCGATTGTTTATCAGCATGTGTGTGTCCAGACTCTACGGAACCACAAGGCCCAGCGGGGAGTCTCAGACCGCAATGGACAGTTTCGTTCGGGGGGAGAGCTGCACAGCGATCGTTGTGTCCGGAGACGGCAGGCGGCCCGTCCTTCCACACCTTGGATTGCGATAGGTTTCCTCCTGACTTGTGGTGTAGAGCAGCGTGTTATCACAGGCCCGCCGCCCTCTGGGGTGTGCCCATGGGCCGCCAAGGAAAATATGGAGAAAACCGGTCCAGTGACATTCCTGGTATATAGAGAAAAACCCGACCGTGCGCCATCGCTGAGAGATCGATCGATAGTCATAGATGATGTGACTATAAAATGAGACATTTGTATGGAAGATCTCACATCTTATCAGGATTCCGCATCTGCTACATTGTTGTGGGAGACACTGATAATGATGATTGGTTGCAATCCAGGCCAAGCGTCACGGCTGGGGGGGGGGGGGGATGGGCACAGACCTGTTTATTGGTTATATCAGTTGATGGGTCTGATAGGACATTCAGATATTGCCGCCACTTGAAAGATAAAACCATTCGCCTCCATAAAGCTTTATTCCTCCCACCATCCTCACATTGTGCAAACGTTGTACATCAGTAGTCTGGGGTCAGTTTTATTTGAATATGTTGTATCGGTTGGGTTCAAATATACAGTAGGGGGAAGGTGGGGGGGGGGGCACAACTTGCAGCGGGGGGGGGGGGGGTGGGGGGTGCAACTATTGTAAACAATGCAGCAGGTCTGCTAAATATTTTTTACTTTCTTTTACATGTTTTTTTTTTTGTGTGTAAATTTCAGCTTGAGCTACTGAGCTTGATAAACTGAGTTTTTTTCCAGTCAAACAGAGGAGAAGCTGGGAAATCTGGGTAGCGGAGCCATTTAGCACATGTGAAAATGCTCTGCGGGTGCAAATAGTGGGGAGGGGGGCGAGAGAAGGGGGATGGGTGGCATTAAGAATTATAGGCAACCTCCCCCCCCCCCCCCCCGCATCTTGCAAAGCTCAGAACGTTCCTCTGTGGGTCGGGAATATGCGAGATTTCTCTCGCTCGCTCCCCACCAGCCGCACCTGCTGCCTGTACTTGAAACTTGTAAAACTTTATGATATTGTTTTACTCTTTGTACATCAAATCATTTAGCCTTTTACCTGTATGAGGACGGTATGGGGTGGGGGAGGGTGGATGGTATGGGGTGGGGGAGGGTGGAAGGAGCAGCTGCAGCGCACAGGGAGAGACCCTGGAACAGGCACTGGAGTGTGCGGTTCCGGAGGTTGCCGTCATTGGCTCGTTCCCCTTCAATAAAACCAAACAAGTATTGTGAGGAATAATTGAAATATCTCACACCCCCATTTCACTGAACATCCGACCTCCTCTCTCCGCCTCCACCTGGCCACCATTCTCAGGTATCACAAGGAGGATGTTGTCCCCACGGCCTGTGATGTGAACGGCGCCCCCCTCTGGTTTGTTGAGCAAAGGACAAAAAGGGGAATTTATCCAAACCTGAGCAGCTGGGCACGGCAACCAATCAGCTTCTATCTTCAGCTTCTTTAGTTAAGCTTTGAAAAAGCAAGATAGAAGCTGATTGGTTACCGTGCCCAGCTGCTCAGGTTTTGATAAATTCCCCTTGCTGTACTTTGCTCAACAAACCAGAGGGGGGCGCCAATCACAGGCCATGTAGATTGGCTGCTGTGCACAGCTTCTCCAGGCTTTTGATAAATCGCCCTCTTTGGGTTTATTCAGAGGAACTCATCACTTTCACGGGCTGGTGAAGAGCATTTGGTCCAGTAGCCCCATTTTTTTCTTTCCTGTACTGTAAAATGTGTGCTCAAAGAAGGCGAGCGGAGGGCGAAGGCCTAGTAACCAGAATTGTCCGGGGGGCTTCCTGCAGCTGATCATTTCCCCATTACTGACTGGCCATGACTGGTTCTGGGCTGTCTTTGCACCATCTTGGTAGCAGCAGGGCTTTTCTTCCTCGTGTCACATTCGTCGCCCCCCCATGACTGTTGGGGTAATGATCAGGAAGCAGCAGGAGAGGTGGAGGAAGCAGATCCACAGGATGAATTCAGGAGAAGCAGGGAGATCCTTGTACTGCCGCCCCTCAGGTACAGCTTCCCCTCCAGCAATGAGAACAGTGATGAGCACAATGGTGACCTCATCACCAAATCTCAGTCCATATCTTGGGAAAGTAGCAGTGGTGCTTTTATCCTTCACTAGAGATGTGCAATGAATTAGCCTGCAGGCACAGGAAGTACATTGCTATGTTACAGGAGGAATTGCAGATTTTCTGAGCCAGGCTCACACTAGACATGTGCGATTCGTTTCGTATGAATCTGAAATATGAATTTTTATGCATACGAATTCTGTACGAAATATGAAATTTCGTTTACAAATTTCGGATAGAAATTCACAATGAACTTTTATTAATTTTAACGAAAAGTTAACGAAACTAAAGTTTAAAAACCCATTAAGTCAGCACAGCACAGGGATGGTGAGAACCCCTCATAATGGGCACAGCGGGTGTACAGACCCAGGAACTCAGCACAGGGATGGTGGGAACTCCTCATAATGGGCACAGCGGGTGTACAGACCCGGGAACTCAGCACAGGGATGGTGGGAACTCCTCATAATGGGCACAGCGGGTGTACAGACCCAGGAACTCAGCACAGGGATGGTGGGAACCCCTCATAATGGGCACAGTGGGTGTACAGACCCGGGAACTCAGCACAGGGATGGTGGGAACCCCTCATAATGGGCACAGCGGGTGTACAGACCCAGGAACTCAGCACAGGGATGGTGGGAACTCCTCATAATGGGCACAGCGGGTGTACAGACCCGGGAACTCAGCACAGGGATGGTGGGAACTCCTCATAATGGGCACAGCGGGTGTACAGACCCAGGAACTCAGCACAGGGATGGTGGGAACCCCTCATAATGGGCACAGCGGGTGTACAGACCCGGGAACTCAGCACAGGGATGGTGAGAACCCCTCATAATGGGCACAGCGGGTGTACAGACCCGGGAACTCAGCACAGGGATGGTGAGAACCCCTCATAATGGGCACAGCGGGGGTACAGACCCAGGAACTCAGCACAGGGATGGTGAGAACCCCCTCATAATGGGCACAGCGGGTGTACAGACCTGGGAACTCAGCACAGGGATGGTGGGAACCCCTCATAATGGGCACAGCGGGTGTACAGACCCGGGAACTCAGCACAGGGATGGTGGGAACCCCTCATAATGGGCACAGCGGGTGTACAGACCTGGGAACTCAGCACAGGGATGGTGGGAACCCCTCATAATGGGCACAGCGGGTGTACAGACCCGGGAACTCAGCACAGGGATGGTGGGAACTCCTCATAATGGGCACAGCGGGTGTACAGACCCAGGAACTCAGAACAGGGATGGTGGGAACCCCTCATAATGGGCACAGTGGGTGTACAGACCCGGGAACTCAGCACAGGGATGGTGAGAACCCCTCATAATGGGCACAGCGGGTGTACAGACCCGGGAACTTAGCACATGGATGGTGAGAACCCCTCATAATGGGCACAGCGGGTGTACAGACCCGGGAACTCAGCACAGGGATGGTGGGAACCCCTCATAATAGGCACAGCGGGTGTACAGACCCGGGAACTCAGCACAGGGATGGTGGGAACCCCTCATAATGGGCACAGCGGGTGTACAGACCCGGGAACTCAGCACAGGGATGGTGGGAACCCCTCATAATAGGCACAGCGGGTGTACAGACCCGGGAACTCAGCACATGGATGGTGAGAACCCCTCATAATGGGCACAGCGGGTGTACAGACCTGGGAACTCAGCACAGGGATGGTGGGAACCCCTCATAATGGGCACAGCGGGTGTACAGACCCGGGAACTCAGCACAGGGATGGTGGAACCCCTCATAATGGGCACAGCGGGTGTACAGACCCAGGAACTCAGCACAGGGATGGTGAGAACCCCT
Source organism: Lithobates pipiens (assembly GCF_037356315.1). Taxonomy (NCBI): domain Eukaryota; kingdom Metazoa; phylum Chordata; class Amphibia; order Anura; family Ranidae; genus Lithobates; species Lithobates pipiens. The sequence continues at coordinate 785,461 of NW_027507686.1, read as the reverse complement.
CATAATGGGCACAGCGGGTGTACAGACCCGGGAACTCAGCACAGGGATGGTGAGAACCCCTCATAATGGGCACAGCGGGTGTACAGACCCAGGAACTCAGCACAGGGATGGTGAGAACCCCCTCATAATGGGCACAGCGGGTGTACAGACCTGGGAACTCAGCACAGGGATGGTGGGAACCCCTCATAATAGGCACAGCGGGTGTACAGACCCGGGAACTCAGCACAGGGATGGTGGGAACCCCTCATAATAGGCACAGCGGGTGTACAGACCCGGGAACTCAGCACAGGGATGGTGGGAAACTGCCATTCCTCTCCTTGACAGCGAGGTGAGAGGTTGCTAGTTCCTTTGCTCCTGTGCTTCCAGAGACCAGGGGCTAGAGTTACTCCTCTGCCCCAGGAAGGATGCTGGATCCTGGGGAGGACCCTGGCGGGGGCCCCCTGGATAGGCCTCAACCTGCGGAAGATTCTGGGCCTGGCCCAAGGAAGGATGAATCTCTGTCTGCCTTTAGACGGAGGATTGTGGAAACGCTGAAGCGGATTGAGAAGGAAGAGGAGAAGTTGGGAGCTTTGAAAGCTGAATTTAAAAAGAAAAAGCAGATTTGTGCCAAAGTCTTCAGTAAGAAGAGACCGGCTCTGAGGCCTGAATTGAAGGACCTGGAACAAGCTCTGCGGAAGCAGAAGGAATTGGTGAGTTCTCTGAAGGAGAATAGTGGAGCTTTTAAAGAAAAATATAAAAATGAGGAGCGATTTAACCAAATGAGGAAAGGAGCTTCTTCCTGCATGGAGAGCGAGGAGATGGAAGCAGAGAGTGAGAAAGTGGGCCCGGAGGATGAGCCCAGCTGTTCAACACCTCAGACACCTGCTGAGCCCTCAATGGTGGAGGCCTCTGTCCCCTTCCCTCCCCAGCAATGTGGAACATCTGAGCAGGAGGATGAAGGTTCTAACATGTTGGATCTGATCAACAAACTGGAGGCCAGTCCAGATTCAGCTCCCCAGGAAGGTGAGGAGAAGATGGACACCGTTCCTATTCCTGTGGAGAGAGCAGCTGCAGGTACTGTGTGTGTGCAGGATGGTGGGATCTTTAATAACAATGGGCCTGCTGAGGGTTGTAGTACTACAGACAGTCAGCCCAGACCCATAGACAATGTACAGCGAGCAATAACATCTGCTAATAACTGTCAGCTTCAGTCTGCAGAGAGGTCCATGGACAATACAGTGACTTTGCCTGGACCAGGCACAGCGGCTGTTCCTGTGAATGGTGGAGGAGATGCTGGGTGTAGTAGTACTACAGCTCTCCAGGAGTCTGCAGCAGCCAAGACTGTGATGGCTCCCAGGATTGAAGCTGAGTGTTCGGGGGAGGGGGTGGGTCCTGCTAATCAGAAGACTGCTATCCCAGCTGATTCAGACTCTCTGCCAGCAGGTCTGAATGTATCTGAGGACAAGACTGCAAAAGCTGGAAGAAAAACTTATGCTGGTGTTGCTGCCACAGGATCTGGGAAGGGGGAACAAGCAGGGAAGGAGCATGGGGACGTTCTATCTTTCTCCCTGTTTAAAAGGAGGAATGTTGTACAATTGAAATGGGAAGGTGATGGAAACCCCCCACATAGGAGGGTGGTGGTGGATAAAATTCTGCAGATGGGGTTTAGGCCTGCGGATATCTTCGCCCTGATCAGTCCGGCAGGTTCCTATGAATATGATTTGTCCTTTATCCGTCCCGAGTCTCTGGACATATTTTGGGAGAAGTTTGAACACGTGTGTAGGGGCCTGCCGGACTGGAAAGGGCTCATCCCCAAACTTATATCCCGCCAGCCCCTCATTAAGATGGTGACAATACTTGTGCGCAATGAATCTATACCCCAAGGGGATCTGACTGTATGGTTGAGGAGGTATGGGGACGTCCTGAGCCCCCTGAGAAAGATTTTGGACGATCGGGGAATATGGACAGGGGGATGGTCTGTGCAGCTGAAACTAAAGGTTATTGATAATGTCGTCCAGCATCTGCCATCCTCAGCTTTCCTGGGGAGGGACAGGCTGACCATCTTCTACCCGGGCCAGCCAAAGCTCTGCAATAAATGTGGAGATAAAGGGCATCTTGCATCCTCCTGTCCAGTGATGAAGTGCTCCCTGTGTCAGGGTATAGGGCATTTGGCAAAGGATTGTAATATTATAAGGTGTAATCTGTGCAATGCAGTGGGACATCCTTATAGTCAGTGTCCTGAGGCAATGCACAACAAGCCGGAGCTCATGAGGGAGTTTTTCCGTCTGGACATGGAGGATGCGCAGAGCTCATCAGCTGGAGGGCCTGTGATCCCATCTGAGTCTGTGCCAATACCCAATGTGTCTCCCCAGTCTGTGCCAATACCCAATGTGTCTGTGTCTCCCCAGTCTGTGTCCATACCCAATGTGTCTGTGTCTCCCCAGTCTGTGCCCATACCCAATGTGTCTGTGTCTCCCCAGTCTGTGCCCATACCCAATGTGTCTGTGTCTCCCCAGTCTGTGCCAGTACCCAATGGGTCTGTGTCTCCCCAGTCTGTGCCAGTACCCAATGTGTCTGTGTCCTCCCAGTCTGTGCGTGTACCTAGTGTGCCTGTGTCCTCCCAGCCTGTATGTAAAGTTTCAGTTGCCAAGAATGTGTCCAATCCTTCTGTGTCTTATCCTTCTGTGTCTTCTAAAATTGCAGAGGCAGCAAGAGGTGCTGAGGCTGGTGCATCAGGTGTGGTGCCAGTCCCCCTCCCCCGACGCTGCAGGGTTCCTATTGCAGATCGTGGGGGCCAGAGGAGTGGGGAAAATAGTGGGGAGGCTGGCCTGGTGGTAGATAAGGGAAGGGAGAGTGGGGGGGAGGGGTTTGAAGGGGAGGATAGGTGTGGGGAGGCTGGTTGTGGTTTATCCAAAGATGATATGGAGTGGTTGGAGGATAGGAGGAGGAGGGGCAAAAGAAGGAAAAAAAGGGGTTCAGTTCCCTTAAATCCTGTAGTTTTGCCTTTGGAAAATAAGTTTAAGGTCCTGTCGGACGATGATGATGATGATTGGGACTCGTTCAGTTCAGCGTCCTCCATGGATGATGAGTGCCAGGGCGCAACAAAGCGTGCTGGTTCTCCAGGCAGAGGGAGTAGTCAGGCTAAGAAACGTCTGCCTCAATTACCCTAATGGCAGTTCCCACTCCGTTAAAAGTGGCAACCATTAATGTTGCCAGCTTGAGATCAGTAAGCGCTCGTCATATGGCCTTATTTTTGCTCAGCGAGTTTGATGCTGACATTTTGTTTTTACAAGAGACCCATCTGAATAGTCTGGCTGATATACATCTGGCAAAGAAGGAGTGGAGACGTGGTCCCTCATTTTGGTCTCTTGCGGCCGAGCCTTACAGCGGGGTTGCAGTCCTTTTTTCTGGTATGGTAACGTGCCGGCGGGTAATTGAGGTAGAGATTGGGAGATGCATGGTCTTGGACGTCTCTGTAAGGGGGCAGGACTTGCGCCTGATTAACATCTATGGTCCCCAGACGAAGTGGGACAGGAAATGCCTCTTTACAAAGATTAAGCCTTTTCTTTTTACGGCCCAGCAGGTTATCTTTGGAGGTGATTTCAACACCATTACTAGGTCTAAAGACAGGAGAGGTTTCAGAGATAGGCTGGGCTATGACACCCTTTTTCTCAATGCGATAGTTAGGGAAGCAGGTCTGGTAGATGCGCACATTAAGCGTTGCCCAGACAGCACGGGGTTCACTTTTCAGAGAGGTAGTAGTCAGAGTAGGATAGATAGGTTTTTTTTAAAGGGAGACTCTGCTTTTTCGGCACCTGTGTGTCGGGCAGTGGAGTTTTCTGACCACTGTATTCTGTCTGTGACTCTGAATGCCTCAGACATGCCACCTAGGGGGAGGGGTATCTGGAGATTGAATTCGGCCCTCCTGGAAGACGAGAGAGTAAGACAATCCTTTGAGGATTTTTTTCAAGCACAGGTAACAATCCTAGACTTTTGCAACAGCAAGTCAGAATGGTGGGAGCTTGTAAAACAGCGGACTGTTAGGCTTTTCAAGGCCATAGGAAGAAAGAAGCAGCAAGATAAGTATATCACCTACCAGCGTTTGCGGAGGAAACTTGACCGCCTTGTTTCGAATGGAGGAGATTCTGGGGCGATCTCTGAGGTGAAGCTCCTCCTTAGGAGACATGAATATGACCGGCACGCCTCTTTGGTTCAGGAGAGGGATTACGGGAAATACCATTCGCCTGACCCTTACCAGAACTGTAAACAGAGCGTAGCAGTTAAGACGGTCCATGGCCTGAAGGACAGTACGGGCTCTCTGACGAAGTCTAGGTCAGGGATCCTGGAGGTGGTCAGGTCATACTATGCCGATCTCCTGGGAGGAAGGAACCTTGATCGGACAAGGATGTTGGGTTTTTTGGACTCTACACCAGGACTGGAAAGTAATGTTCCTTTGATGAATTTGACAGATGAAATCACTGCAGATGAGGTAGTCCAGGCTATTGATAAACTGGCCATCAAGAAAACGCCAGGGCCAGATGGGTTGACAGCTGAGTTTTATAAATGTTTTAAGACGATCCTGGCTCCCTACCTTGCGGAGGTTTTTAATGGCTGTTTGTATGAGGGTTCTCTCCCTCCCTCCATGAGGCAATCTGCAGTGATCCTTCTGTCAAAGGGTAAAGATCCTTCGATGATTGAGAATTGGCGCCCCATTAGCCTTCTTAATGTCGATAGAAAGATACTGGCAAAGATTTTTTTCTGGCGATTATCACCAGTGGCAGGCAGTTTGTTATCTCACCACCAGCACTGTTCGGTCCAAGGTAGAAGCACTTTCTCAGCAGTGTTAGCTGTCCGGGAGGCCTTGGAGCGTTGTAGGGCTGCTGGTTGGGGTAAATTTTTGCTGACATTGGATCAGGCTAAGGCCTTTGATCGGGTTAATCATGAGTACTTATGGCTCCTTCTTGGCAGATATGGCCTGGAGGGGGGTTTCATTGATTGGCTTAAGATTTTGTACAAAGGGGCTGAAAGCTTTCCGCTAGTTAATGGTTGGGTCGGGCAACCCTTTGTGGTCGGCTCGGGTGTGCGTCAGGGGTGCCCATTGAGTCCTCTGTTATATGCATTTGCAATTGACCCCTTCATCAGAAGGCTGGAGAATGGGCCATTGTGTGGGGTACCTATGGGCATCGCTGGTGAGCCTCCTTTGAAAGTTGTGGCCTATGCTGATGATGTTTCTGTTTTTGTCTCTGGGACTGGAGAGGCGCAGGAGGTGGTCTCAGTGATAACACAGTATTCAGAGGCATCAGGTTCAAAGGTCAACCAGGACAAGTGTGAAGCTTTCTGGATGGGCGTGGAAGGTGAGAGCTTTGTTCTCCCGGATGACTTCCCGGAGCCCCAGCAAAAAATTAGAGTTCTAGGCATTGAATTTGGCCCAGGTGACTATGGTCATGCAAATTGGGTGAACAGGCTGGAGAATGCCGATGCCAAGGTGGCAAGCTGGAAAGGTTGGCAGCTTTCCTTGAGGGAAAAGGTTGATCTGATCAAGACTTACCTGATTCCGATTTTTCTATATGTCAGTTTTGTTTGCGTTTTGCCAGCTTCTCTCTATACCAGGATCTATGCTTGTTTCTTCCAGCTGTTATGGGGGAACAGAATAAACCTTGTCAAAAGGAATGTGACTTACCTTTCTAGGCGGGAGGGTGGTCTAGGGATGATCAACCCTGTAGTCTTTTTCTCTCTGATGTTTGTGAAGTACAATCTTGGTAACATGTTGGCAGAGAGACCGCCTGGGTGGGTTGGTATTTTCCAGTCCTGGTTTAGGCCCTTTCTGCGAGACTGGGAAAATGGTGGGCCAGTGAAAAGCCTGAGGGTCAAGCATGATAAGCTCCCGGCTTATGTTGCCCCGTGTTTGAAAATGCTTCGGCAGTGGCAAGTAACGGCAGGAGAAGTCAGATCTCTTCCAAGGAAACTTCTTGAGAAGCGGATCATGAGCTCTGTTTTTTGCGAGCCACTGGCCTTGAGGGATTGCCCAAGCCTGGTTTTGGGGGTGGGTTTGCGGTTGATTAATTTGGAGAGAATCCCAATGAAATTTAGGGATCAGGCTTGGCTTGCCTTTCATGGAAAACTATATGTGAAGGGCAACTTGAAGTTTCTTTCCATGAGTGATCGGGGCTGCCCGAGAGTGGAGTGTGGAGGAGTGGTGGAGTCCATGGATCACTTTCTACTTCAGTGCCCTTTTAATATAGAGGTGTACAAGAGGGTGGGGAGGGCTCTGAGTATACCCTTCCTCCCCCATATGAGTTATGCAGAGTGGGTGTATGGGGCTTTCCAGACTCGTCGGGATTATGATTTAGAAACACTTTTTTTAGTTAGTTTAGTAGTCCGTTATTTCACGTGGAGTGCACGGTGTCAGGTATCCTTACGGGGTAAAATCCTCCCTGTGGAAGTGGTGGTGGAGAACATTCTGGGTGAGGTTGGGAAGATTCGGGGTCTTGAGAAAGACAGGTGGCAGCAGGAGGCCTGGATAAAGGCGTGGAGGAATATCAGGGCTCTGTAGCTGCTGCCTGTTGATCTCGGGGTGTGCGGCTTTCTTTGTATTCTTCTTTCACTCCCCTAGATTTTCAGATCCAATATAATTTTGATAAAAGGCTACATGCATGGTGACGGTGATGTTCCTTAGTCTGGCTCTCCCATAGGGATTATGTTGTGCGCAATTTGTTTTGCACTGTTTATTTTGTTCTTGTTCTTTCTGGTTTGTATAATTGTATTCAATTATTTTGTAAATATGTTTTATTTATTTATTATGTTTTTATTGTATATAAGTTGTTGTTTGTAAGATTTTCAATAAACAAAATTAACCCCTCATAATGGGCACAGCGGGTGTACAGACCTGGGAACTCAGCACAGGGATGGTGGGAACCCCTCATAATGGGCACAGCGGGTGTACAGACCCGGGAACTCAGCACAGGGATGGTGGGAACTCCTCATAATGGGCACAGCGGGTGTACAGACCCAGGAACTCAGAACAGGGATGGTGGGAACCCCTCATAATGGGCACAGTGGGTGTACAGACCCGGGAACTCAGCACAGGGATGGTGAGAACCCCTCATAATGGGCACAGCGGGTGTACAGACCCGGGAACTTAGCACATGGATGGTGAGAACCCCTCATAATGGGCACAGCGGGTGTACAGACCCGGGAACTCAGCACAGGGATGGTGGGAACCCCTCATAATAGGCACAGCGGGTGTACAGACCCGGGAACTCAGCACAGGGATGGTGGGAACCCCTCATAATGGGCACAGCGGGTGTACAGACCCGGGAACTCAGCACAGGGATGGTGGGAACCCCTCATAATAGGCACAGCGGGTGTACAGACCCGGGAACTCAGCACATGGATGGTGAGAACCCCTCATAATGGGCACAGCGGGTGTACAGACCTGGGAACTCAGCACAGGGATGGTGGGAACCCCTCATAATGGGCACAGCGGGTGTACAGACCCGGGAACTCAGCACAGGGATGGTGGAACCCCTCATAATGGGCACAGCGGGTGTACAGACCCAGGAACTCAGCACAGGGATGGTGAGAACCCCTCATAATGGGCACAGCGGGTGTACAGACCCGGGAACTCAGCACAGGGATGGTGAGAACCCCTCATAATGGGCACAGCGGGTGTACAGACCCAGGAACTCAGCACAGGGATGGTGAGAACCCCCTCATAATGGGCACAGCGGGTGTACAGACCTGGGAACTCAGCACAGGGATGGTGGGAACCCCTCATAATAGGCACAGCGGGTGTACAGACCCGGGAACTCAGCACAGGGATGGTGGGAACCCCTCATAATAGGCACAGCGGGTGTACAGACCCGGGAACTCAGCACAGGGATGGTGGGAACCCCTCATAATGGGCACAGTGGGCGTACAGACCTGGGAACTCAGCACAGGGATGGTGGGAACCCCTCATAATGGGCACATCGGGTGTACAGACCCGGGAACTCAGCACAGGGATGGTGGGAAACTGCCATTCCTCTCCTTGACAGCGAGGTGAGAGGTTGCTAGTTCCTTTGCTCCTGTGCTTCCAGAGACCAGGGGCTAGAGTTACTCCTCTGCCCCAGGAAGGATGCTGGATCCTGGGGAGGACCCTGGCGGGGGCCCCCTGGATAGGCCTCAACCTGCGGAAGATTCTGGGCCTGGCCCAAGGAAGGATGAATCTCTGTCTGCCTTTAGACGGAGGATTGTGGAAACACTGAAGCGGATTGAGAAGGAAGAGGAGAAGTTGGGAGCTTTGAAAGCTGAATTTAAAAAGAAAAAGCAGATTTGTGCCAAAGTCTTCAGTAAGAAGAGACCGGCTCTGAGGCCTGAATTGAAGGACCTGGAACAAGCTCTGCGGAAGCAGAAGGAATTGGTGAGTTCTCTGAAGGAGAATAGTGGAGCTTTTAAAGAAAAATATAAAAATGAGGAGCGATTTAACCAAATGAGGAAAGGAGCTTCTTCCTGCATGGAGAGCGAGGAGATGGAAGCAGAGAGTGAGAAAGTGGGCCCGGAGGATGAGCCCAGCTGTTCAACACCTCAGACACCTGCTGAGCCCTCAATGGTGGAGGCCTCTGTCCCCTTCCCTCCCCAGCAATGTGGAACATCTGAGCAGGAGGATGAAGGTTCTAACATGTTGGATCTGATCAACAAACTGGAGGCCAGTCCAGATTCAGCTCCCCAGGAAGGTGAGGAGAAGATGGACACCGTTCCTATTCCTGTGGAGAGAGCAGCTGCAGGTACTGTGTGTGTGCAGGATGGTGGGATCTTTAATAACAATGGGCCTGCTGAGGGTTGTAGTACTACAGACAGTCAGCCCAGACCCATAGACAATGTACAGCGAGCAATAACATCTGCTAATAACTGTCAGCTTCAGTCTGCAGAGAGGTCCATGGACAATACAGTGACTTTGCCTGGACCAGGCACAGCGGCTGTTCCTGTGAATGGTGGAGGAGATGCTGGGTGTAGTAGTACTACAGCTCTCCAGGAGTCTGCAGCAGCCAAGACTGTGATGGCTCCCAGGATTGAAGCTGAGTGTTCGGGGGAGGGGGTGGGTCCTGCTAATCAGAAGACTGCTATCCCAGCTGATTCAGACTCTCTGCCAGCAGGTCTGAATGTATCTGAGGACAAGACTGCAAAAGCTGGAAGAAAAACTTATGCTGGTGTTGCTGCCACAGGATCTGGGAAGGGGGAACAAGCAGGGAAGGAGCATGGGGACGTTCTATCTTTCTCCCTGTTTAAAAGGAGGAATGTTGTACAATTGAAATGGGAAGGTGATGGAAACCCCCCACATAGGAGGGTGGTGGTGGATAAAATTCTGCAGATGGGGTTTAGGCCTGCGGATATCTTCGCCCTGATCAGTCCGGCAGGTTCCTATGAATATGATTTGTCCTTTATCCGTCCCGAGTCTCTGGACATATTTTGGGAGAAGTTTGAACACGTGTGTAGGGGCCTGCCGGACTGGAAAGGGCTCATCCCCAAACTTATATCCCGCCAGCCCCTCATTAAGATGGTGACAATACTTGTGCGCAATGAATCTATACCCCAAGGGGATCTGACTGTATGGTTGAGGAGGTATGGGGACGTCCTGAGCCCCCTGAGAAAGATTTTGGACGATCGGGGAATATGGACAGGGGGATGGTCTGTGCAGCTGAAACTAAAGGTTATTGATAATGTCGTCCAGCATCTGCCATCCTCAGCTTTCCTGGGGAGGGACAGGCTGACCATCTTCTACCCGGGCCAGCCAAAGCTCTGCAATAAATGTGGAGATAAAGGGCATCTTGCATCCTCCTGTCCAGTGATGAAGTGCTCCCTGTGTCAGGGTATAGGGCATTTGGCAAAGGATTGTAATATTATAAGGTGTAATCTGTGCAATGCAGTGGGACATCCTTATAGTCAGTGTCCTGAGGCAATGCACAACAAGCCGGAGCTCATGAGGGAGTTTTTCCGTCTGGACATGGAGGATGCGCAGAGCTCATCAGCTGGAGGGCCTGTGATCCCATCTGAGTCTGTGCCAATACCCAATGTGTCTCCCCAGTCTGTGCCAATACCCAATGTGTCTGTGTCTCCCCAGTCTGTGTCCATACCCAATGTGTCTGTGTCTCCCCAGTCTGTGCCAGTACCCAATGGGTCTGTGTCTCCCCAGTCTGTGCCAGTACCCAATGTGTCTGTGTCTCCCCAGTCTGTGCCCATACCCAATGTGTCTGTGTCTCCCCAGTCTGTGCCAGTACCCAATGGGTCTGTGTCTCCCCAGTCTGTGCCAGTACCCAATGTGTCTGTGTCCTCCCAGTCTGTGCGTGTACCTAGTGTGCCTGTGTCCTCCCAGCCTGTATGTAAAGTTTCAGTTGCCAAGAATGTGTCCAATCCTTCTGTGTCTTATCCTTCTGTGTCTTCTAAAATTGCAGAGGCAGCAAGAGGTGCTGAGGCTGGTGCATCAGGTGTGGTGCCAGTCCCCCTCCCCCGACGCTGCAGGGTTCCTATTGCAGATCGTGGGGGCCAGAGGAGTGGGGAAAATAGTGGGGAGGCTGGCCTGGTGGTAGATAAGGGAAGGGAGAGTGGGGGGGAGGGGTTTGAAGGGGAGGATAGGTGTGGGGAGGCTGGTTGTGGTTTATCCAAAGATGATATGGAGTGGTTGGAGGATAGGAGGAGGAGGGGCAAAAGAAGGAAAAAAAGGGGTTCAGTTCCCTTAAATCCTGTAGTTTTGCCTTTGGAAAATAAGTTTAAGGTCCTGTCGGACGATGATGATGATGATTGGGACTCGTTCAGTTCAGCGTCCTCCATGGATGATGAGTGCCAGGGCGCAACAAAGCGTGCTGGTTCTCCAGGCAGAGGGAGTAGTCAGGCTAAGAAACGTCTGCCTCAATTACCCTAATGGCAGTTCCCACTCCGTTAAAAGTGGCAACCATTAATGTTGCCAGCTTGAGATCAGTAAGCGCTCGTCATATGGCCTTATTTTTGCTCAGCGAGTTTGATGCTGACATTTTGTTTTTACAAGAGACCCATCTGAGTAGTCTGGCTGATATACATCTGGCAAAGAAGGAGTGGAGACGTGGTCCCTCATTTTGGTCTCTTGCGGCCGAGCCTTACAGCGGGGTTGCAGTCCTTTTTTCTGGTATGGTAACGTGCCGGCGGGTAATTGAGGTAGAGATTGGGAGATGCATGGTCTTGGACGTCTCTGTAAGGGGGCAGGACTTGCGCCTGATTAACATCTATGGTCCCCAGACGAAGTGGGACAGGAAATGCCTCTTTACAAAGATTAAGCCTTTTCTTTTTACGGCCCAGCAGGTTATCTTTGGAGGTGATTTCAACACCATTACTAGGTCTAAAGACAGGAGAGGTTTCAGAGATAGGCTGGGCTATGACACCCTTTTTCTCAATGCGATAGTTAGGGAAGCAGGTCTGGTAGATGCGCACATTAAGCGTTGCCCAGACAGCACGGGGTTCACTTTTCAGAGAGGTAGTAGTCAGAGTAGGATAGATAGGTTTTTTTTAAAGGGAGACTCTGCTTTTTCGGCACCTGTGTGTCGGGCAGTGGAGTTTTCTGACCACTGTATTCTGTCTGTGACTCTGAATGCCTCAGACATGCCACCTAGGGGGAGGGGTATCTGGAGATTGAATTCGGCCCTCCTGGAAGACGAGAGAGTAAGACAATCCTTTGAGGATTTTTTTCAAGCACAGGTAACAATCCTAGACTTTTGCAACAGCAAGTCAGAATGGTGGGAGCTTGTAAAACAGCGGACTGTTAGGCTTTTCAAGGCCATAGGAAGAAAGAAGCAGCAAGATAAGTATATCACCTACCAGCGTTTGCGGAGGAAACTTGACCGCCTTGTTTCGAATGGAGGAGATTCTGGGGCGATCTCTGAGGTGAAGCTCCTCCTTAGGAGACATGAATATGACCGGCACGCCTCTTTGGTTCAGGAGAGGGATTACGGGAAATACCATTCGCCTGACCCTTACCAGAACTGTAAACAGAGCGTAGCAGTTAAGACGGTCCATGGCCTGAAGGACAGTACGGGCTCTCTGACGAAGTCTAGGTCAGGGATCCTGGAGGTGGTCAGGTCATACTATGCCGATCTCCTGGGAGGAAGGAACCTTGATCGGACAAGGATGTTGGGTTTTTTGGACTCTACACCAGGACTGGAAAGTAATGTTCCTTTGATGAATTTGACAGATGAAATCACTGCAGATGAGGTAGTCCAGGCTATTGATAAACTGGCCATCAAGAAAACGCCAGGGCCAGATGGGTTGACAGCTGAGTTTTATAAATGTTTTAAGACGATCCTGGCTCCCTACCTTGCGGAGGTTTTTAATGGCTGTTTGTATGAGGGTTCTCTCCCTCCCTCCATGAGGCAATCTGCAGTGATCCTTCTGTCAAAGGGTAAAGATCCTTCGATGATTGAGAATTGGCGCCCCATTAGCCTTCTTAATGTCGATAGAAAGATACTGGCAAAGATTTTTTTCTGGCGATTATCACCAGTGGCAGGCAGTTTGTTATCTCACCACCAGCACTGTTCGGTCCAAGGTAGAAGCACTTTCTCAGCAGTGTTAGCTGTCCGGGAGGCCTTGGAGCGTTGTAGGGCTGCTGGTTGGGGTAAATTTTTGCTGACATTGGATCAGGCTAAGGCCTTTGATCGGGTTAATCATGAGTACTTATGGCTCCTTCTTGGCAGATATGGCCTGGAGGGGGGTTTCATTGATTGGCTTAAGATTTTGTACAAAGGGGCTGAAAGCTTTCCGCTAGTTAATGGTTGGGTCGGGCAACCCTTTGTGGTCGGCTCGGGTGTGCGTCAGGGGTGCCCATTGAGTCCTCTGTTATATGCATTTGCAATTGACCCCTTCATCAGAAGGCTGGAGAATGGGCCATTGTGTGGGGTACCTATGGGCATCGCTGGTGAGCCTCCTTTGAAAGTTGTGGCCTATGCTGATGATGTTTCTGTTTTTGTCTCTGGGACTGGAGAGGCGCAGGAGGTGGTCTCAGTGATAACACAGTATTCAGAGGCATCAGGTTCAAAGGTCAACCAGGACAAGTGTGAAGCTTTCTGGATGGGCGTGGAAGGTGAGAGCTTTGTTCTCCCGGATGACTTCCCGGAGCCCCAGCAAAAAATTAGAGTTCTAGGCATTGAATTTGGCCCAGGTGACTATGGTCATGCAAATTGGGTGAACAGGCTGGAGAATGCCGATGCCAAGGTGGCAAGCTGGAAAGGTTGGCAGCTTTCCTTGAGGGAAAAGGTTGATCTGATCAAGACTTACCTGATTCCGATTTTTCTATATGTCAGTTTTGTTTGCGTTTTGCCAGCTTCTCTCTATACCAGGATCTATGCTTGTTTCTTCCAGCTGTTATGGGGGAACAGAATAAACCTTGTCAAAAGGAATGTGACTTACCTTTCTAGGCGGGAGGGTGGTCTAGGGATGATCAACCCTGTAGTCTTTTTCTCTCTGATGTTTGTGAAGTACAATCTTGGTAACATGTTGGCAGAGAGACCGCCTGGGTGGGTTGGTATTTTCCAGTCCTGGTTTAGGCCCTTTCTGCGAGACTGGGAAAATGGTGGGCCAGTGAAAAGCCTGAGGGTCAAGCATGATAAGCTCCCGGCTTATGTTGCCCCGTGTTTGAAAATGCTTCGGCAGTGGCAAGTAACGGCAGGGGAAGTCAGATCTCTTCCAAGGAAACTTCTTGAGAAGCGGATCATGAGCTCTGTTTTTTGCGAGCCACTGGCCTTGAGGGATTGCCCAAGCCTGGTTTTGGGGGTGGGTTTGCGGTTGATTAATTTGGAGAGAATCCCAATGAAATTTAGGGATCAGGCTTGGCTTGCCTTTCATGGAAAACTATATGTGAAGGGCAACTTGAAGTTTCTTTCCATGAGTGATCGGGGCTGCCCGAGAGTGGAGTGTGGAGGAGTGGTGGAGTCCATGGATCACTTTCTACTTCAGTGCCCTTTTAATATAGAGGTGTACAAGAGGGTGGGGAGGGCTCTGAGTATACCCTTCCTCCCCCATATGAGTTATGCAGAGTGGGTGTATGGGGCTTTCCAGACTCGTCGGGATTATGATTTAGAAACACTTTTTTTAGTTAGTTTAGTAGTCCGTTATTTCACGTGGAGTGCACGGTGTCAGGTATCCTTACGGGGTAAAATCCTCCCTGTGGAAGTGGTGGTGGAGAACATTCTGGGTGAGGTTGGGAAGATTCGGGGTCTTGAGAAAGACCGGTGGCAGCAGGAGGCCTGGATAAAGGCGTGGAGGAATATCAGGACTCTGTAGCTGCTGCCTGTTGATCTCGGGGTGTGCGGCTTTCTTTGTATTCTTCTTTCACTCCCCTAGATTTTCAGATCCAATATAATTTTGATAAAAGGCTACATGCATGGTGACGGTGATGTTCCTTAGTCTGGCTCTCCCATAGGGATTATGTTGTGCGCAATTTGTTTTGCACTGTTTATTTTGTTCTTGTTCTTTCTGGTTTGTATAATTGTATTCAATTATTTTGTAAATATGTTTTATTTATTTATTATGTTTTTATTGTATATAAGTTGTTGTTTGTAAGATTTTCAATAAACAAAATTAACCCCTCATAATGGGCACAGCGGGTGTACAGACCCGGGAACTCAGCACAGGGATGGTGGGAACCCCTCATAATGGGCACAGCGGGTGTACAGACCAGGGAACTCGGCACAGGGATGTTGGGAACCCCTCATAATGGGCACAGCGGGTGTACAGACCAGGGAACTCGGCACAGGAATGGTGGGAACCCCTCATAATGGGCACAGCGGGTGTACAGACCCAGGAACTCAGCACAGGGATGGTGGGGACCCCTCATAATGGGCACAGCGGGTGTACAGACCCGAGAACTCAGCACAGGGATGGTGGGGACCCCTCATAATGGGCACAGCGGGTGTACAGACCCGAGAACTCTACACAGGGATGGTGGGAACCCCTCATAATGGGCACAGCGGCTGTACAGACCCAGGAACTCAGCACAGGGATGGTGGGAACCCCTCATAATGGGCACAGCGGCTGTACAGACCCAGGAACTCAGCACAGGGATGGTGGGAACCCCTCATAATGGGCACAGCGGGTGTACAGACCCAGGAACTCAGCATAGGGATGGTGGGGACCCCTCATAATGGGCACAGCGGGGGTACAGACCCGGGAACTCAGCACAGGGATGGTGGGAACCCCTCATAATGGGCACAGCGGGTGTACAGACCCGAGAACTCAGCATAGGGATGGTGGGGACTCCTCATAACGGGCACAGCGGGTGTACAGACCCGGGAACACAGCACAGGGATGGTGGGAACCCCTCATAATGGGCACAGCGGGTGTACAGACCCGAGAACTCAGCATAGGGATGGTGGGGACCCCTCATAATGGGCACAGCGGGTGTACAGACCCGAGAACTCAGCATAGGGATGGTGGGGACTCCTCATAACGGGCACAGCGGGTGTCGGTGGAATATTGTCAGGGGATCATGTTTGGAGGGCCAGGTTTGGTCTCCATGGGGTGCCCATTGTGTGTACAGGAGACAATTAGCAGGTTTATCCCCCCCCCATCACCCAAGGGCTCCGTCTGCCCCGACATTCCTGAGCATTAGAAGTGGTGCAGATTGCCTGGGGCGGGACGTGTCCTCACTTGTATCACATCTGGAGAACTTTACAAGGAAGAAGATTGGGGCTGAAAAGAGACATTGTAATTGCCAAGGATATGGGCGTCCGGCAGTGAGAATTCTCCTCGGGGTACAATTTGTTATCACATGAAGAGCAGCGATACCCCCCGGACCCATCGCTGGACCCCCGCAGACCCATCGCTGGACCCCCCCAGACCCATCGCTGGACCCCCCCAGACCCATCGCTGGACCCCCCCAGACCCATCGCTGGACCCCCCCAGACCCATCGCTGGACCCCCCAGACCCATCGCTGGACCCCCCAGACCCATCGCTGGACCCCCCAACTTCACATCTTCCAGAGAACCACCAGCTGAGGACTCCTCTGGACCCAACACTTCCCGGTGTGCCGGGGGCCTGAGCTGGGGCTTAATTGCTAGCTCCTGGGTCATGGCGTGCCTCCACTGGCGTGGCTGGCGGGGGGAAGGGCAGTGTGCCATGGAGGGCGCAGGCGTCCGACACTCCCGGAAATGTCAGAGGAAGACGTTTCTGCAACCAGAAGAGTTATTCCTCTTCTTTTATAGGCGCCTGACTCCTTCAATGTGTAACATGTCCAAGTAACCCCCCCATAGAAAACCATCTCTCCCGCTGAATGGCGCTGTGGCCCCAGTATTTAAAGGGCCAGCCTCTAGAGCCCCTCTTCCACTTCTCTACTTAGTGTCGAAGGCACCGGGACAATGTCTCCTGGAGTCCATGGTGTGGCCGTACTAGGGACCCACTTTTCAATGCAGACTCCATCTTCATCCTTGTCGCTCTGTACTACACCTTAAAGAGTAACTCCACTTTTGTTTAAACCCCCCTCCCCCCTCCGGGTGATCTCTGTACATTGCAGGGAATAAACCCCTCCCCCTCTGGGTGATCTCTGTACATTGCAGGGAATAAACCCCTCCCCCCTCCGGGTGATCTCTGTACATTGCAGGGAATAAACCCCTCCCCCCTCCGGGTGATCTCTGTACATTGCAGGGAATAAACCCCTCCCCCCTCCGGGTGATCTCTGTACATTGCAGGGAATAAACCCCTCCCCCTCTGGGTGATCTCTGTACATTGCGGGGAATAAACCCCTCCCCCCTGTGGGTGATCTCTGTACATTGCGGGAATAAACCCCTCCCCCTCTGGGTGATCTCTGTACATTGCGGGAATAAACCCCTCCCCCCTCTGGGTGATCTCTGTACATTGCAGGGAATAAACCCCTCCCCCTCTGGGCGATCTCTGTACATTGCAGGGAATAAACCCCTCCCCCCTCTGGGCGATCTCTGTACATTGCAGGGAATAAACCCCTCCCCCCTCTGGGCGATCTCTGTACATTGCAGGGAATAAACCCCTCCCCCCTCTGGGTGATCTCTGTACATTGCAGGGAATAAACCCCTCCCCCCTCTGGGTGATCTCTGTACATTGCAGGGAATAAACCCCTCCCCCCCCGGGCGATCTCTGTACATTGCAGGGATTGTAAAAATTCTTTGTTGCAGATTTCTACCTTTTGTTTCTCTGTGTCCATGGGCAGAGTGAATGTGAATGGGAGTGACTTTATAATTATCAATTATCTGCTGCACCTGCAGGGCTCTAACGAGGGAAGTGTCAGGGTCTGCATCCCTTTAGATGTGATTTCCCTTTGGGTGTATCTCAACAAAAAATGACATTTGTGTTGCAGGAGATGCCCAAAATCTAAATTATATCTCAGTGCGGACTTCTGGGAAAATCAAAGAGCCAATCAGACAAAACAGAGCGCCTCCAGGTGGCCATATTGTATTTTACAGAATATGACAGCGGCTGCAGATTGAAAAGCAAAGAGAATTTTTAATAACATTTAATTACAATGTGACTTGTGTAGCGATTGTATATGATATATTTATATATAAGTGGAGTTCCCCTTTAGGTGGATGGGAGATCTGTTGCCCTTGGAATGCTGGGAGTTGTAGTTGCCAGGGGGTGTGCTATATATATATATATATATATATATTATTTTATACGCCTTTTTGCTGTGTTGGGTCCTCAGATGATATTTATGAGACAGAAGCAGAGAGGAATGATGCCCGAGGCGCAGGGAGGTCCGAGCCCATTGGCAGCCGATTGGCGGTAATCGAGGCGCCCCACATGAAAGGCTGACAAGGGACACGCCCAGCTTTTGGAATAATTGCCGCGTACACCGGGATGTTCAAAGCCGGCCGCCGCCACATGAAAAGGCCGGAATCTAGAGAGCGTTCCCCAAAGATTGTCCTTAATTATCACCAGAGGTGTGAAATCCTTCACGGGAAATGTGGACTGGCCGGGGTCACCCCATACCTGGTCACACCTGAGCGCTTTGTTGTGCGTTTCCCAAATACTCCATTATTCCCTATGGGCCTGGTCACACCTGAGCGCTTTGCTGTGCGTTTCCTGAATTCTCCATTATTCTCTATGGGCCTGGTCACACCTGAGCGCTTTGTTGTGCGTTTCCTGAATACTCCATTATACTCTATGGGCCTGGTCACACCTGAGCGCTTTGTTGTGCGTTTCCCAAATACTCCATTATTCCCTATGGGCCTGGTCACACCTGAGCACTTTGCTGTGCGTTTCCTGAATACTCCATTATTCTCTATGGGCCTGGTCACACCTGAGCACTTTGTTGTGCGTTTCCCGAATACTCCATGACAATCGCTGTTTTTCTGCGTCACACTGTTTCAATCTTTTACCTGATTGAAGTGTCACAACGTGCTTTTCATTAAACGTCATGCCGGTGACATGCGGCGCGGTGTGGAACAATGCAGCGGGTACTGCATATCAGAGCTGTGTTGTGGTTTGAATGGGGCACATATAAAAACGCTTGTGGTGACCTGCGTTGTTGTGTAAATATACACAGGACACTCACTGTGTGAGCAACTCCTCCAGCCCAGTTCGCACCGATGTGATTTCAGATGTGACTTGGGTTGTACAGAATCGCATGACAATGAAAGCCATATTGCTTCTAATGGTGCCCGCTCAGTGTAGTATAGCGGAGATGTGACTTTGGGGGTCCTGAGCTACTTTGGTGCAGTTTACAGTGTGATAAAAAGTGTGCCTTATAGAATATGCAAATCACAATAAAAATGCAACCACATCACGCTACATAATCGCATTACAGAACTGCAGAAGTCCAAATCGCATCCCTGTAGTGTGAACATTCTGGCCTATGGAAGCAAGAGAGTAACAGGTCAGCCATGTTGTGGCCTAGTAGGTCACGGAGCCTTTCCTCGCCTCATCTTCTACATTCAGCCCTCGAGGTGGCTCTTCCGTCGTGTTTTCCGGGTTCCCGGATAATGGCGGCTTCTGTCATCATGCCGGCTGGCGAGCGGCGGGGTGCTATTTGCTTAAATGCTTTTCCTCAGCTGCATCCCAGCAACCTTCAATGGTGTCAGAGCCTGGTCTCAGGATAGGCCTCGGCCTGCAATCTACAGCCTTGTACTTCTATATCCTGATAAACCCGCAGCGCCCGGCCTCGCCGCCCACAGATCGCCGCTGCCAAGGTTCCAGTTAAATGTTAACTCGCTTATCTGCAATTCTGTACTATCCAAAAATTCTTCTCTGGGTGACTGATACACTTTTACTTTTCTCAGCAGAGAGCGGCCCTGCAAAGGTCATCTGAAATATGATTTATTGCTGCATGCCGCGTATCAGAGTCAGGGATGGCCGCAGGAATTTTCACTTCTAGATCCAGCGCATTAATAATTCCCTCCCTCCTGGTCATCACTTTACATTCTGGGGAATTATCTTATAGAGATTTGTGTTACTGGAACTTGTCTGACCCTCTGAAATCTCTTCCGGGGTCAGGGGTGAGAGCCCCCTCAGGTAAGGGGTGAGATCCCCTCCAGGGTCAGGGGTGAGAGCCCCCTCAGGTAAGGGGTGAGATCCCCTCCAGGGTCAGGAGTGAGAGCCCCCTCAGGTAAGGGGTAAGATCCCCTCCGGAGTCAGGAGTGAGATCCCCTCTCCGGGGTCAGGGGGTTGAGATCCCCCGAGGTCAGGGGTGAGATCCCCTCTCCGGGGTCAGGGGTGAGAGCCCCCTCAGGTAAGGGGTAAGATCCCCTCTAAGGTCAGGGGTGAGAGCCCCCTCAGGTAAGGGGTAAGATCCCCTCCGAGGTCAGGGGTGAGAGCCCCCTCAGGTAAGGGGTAAGATCCCCTCCGAGGTCAGGGGTGAGAGCCCCCTCAGGTAAGGGGTAAGATCCCCTCCGGAGTCAGGGGTGAGATCCCCTCTCCGGAGTCAGGGGGTTGAGATCCCCCGAGGTCAGGGGTGAGATCCCCCCCCCCGGGTCAGGGGTGAGATCCTTCTGGGGGAAGGGGGAAGAATCCGCCCAGGGTCAGGGGTGAGATCCCCCCCCAGGGACAGGGGTAAGATTCCCACTCCGGTGTCAAGGATAAGATTCCCCTATGGTCAGGGGTCACTCTTCCTTTTAGATGTCTAAAATGCCTTTTTTAGGAAGCGTTATTTATATTTCTTTCTTTGTTAAAGCCTGGAGTGGTGCGCTGGCTGGACGGTATAAAAAGTCCTGCCAGCTGCATCTTTGGAGCGGTTAAGGGGCGGTGTATTCACCACTCCTAAACTGCTCCTACCCATTGAAATCAATAGGGCAGCGTGGCTATACCGCCGGCAAAGTGCTGTTTTAACCCTTTTTTGGCTGCTAAAACGACGGTAAAGCGGCGCTAAAAATAGCACCGCTTTACCGTCGACGCCGCTCCCGTCCCAGTGTGAAAGGGGCCTTAAAGGGAGTGCACATATCCTGATTTCTCCCACATGCGTAGCGTCAGTATACATGAGGCGTGCGCACTTCTGTGTCGGTTTATAATAGAAGAATCTGTCATTAATTCTTCCCAAAACGAGGCAAACCACGAATACTCCTACAAATGGCGGGAGGGGAGATGGGGTTCCATTATGAGAAGCAACATCAATATCAACTGAAAGTCGCTTTATAGAAATAATTTTACGGTAGTGTCCCATTTATATTGGAAGTTTTACTGAACCTTTTGTGTCAGGTTTTTGTTGCTGTCTGTGTCCCCAGTGGAGAGATTCCTCTCACTTCCTGTCCTGGTGTCACACTGATACCTACACGGCAAGTGATTGTAAGCTTAGTGATATAGGGCCTTCTTTTCTTCTGGGTTCAGATATATTGCTGCTTTCTGTGTCCCCGTGGTGGAGATTCCCCTTACTTCCTGTCCTGGTGTCACCCTGCAGAGCAGACATGATGCCCCCCCAGTGTCTCTCTTTGCGAATAAATGATGAAGTAGCAGAGATGATGGTGGTGAGGTTTTATCACCAGCGGTTGTGTATTGTTGTGTCAGACACCTAAATATCTGCAGAGAATGGCTGACAACTTCCTGCTTTGTTTATCTTAGAATGTGAGCGATGAGTAGATGAGTACAATGTGTACGAGGAGCTGACTCAGACAACCATCAATATTTAATGGCGGTTCTCTGTGTGGGAGGGGAGTGGCTCACCCTTCTTTACTTCTCCTGACAGGACCTGAGCCGTGAATTGTACCCGGGCCCTCAGATTCAGGGGAGCCCTCAGATTCAGGGGGCCCTCAGATTCAGGGGAGCCCTCAGATTCACGGGGGCTCAGATTCAGGGGAGCCCTCAGATTCACGGGGGCTCAGATTCAGGGGAGCCCTCAGATTCATGGGGGCTCAGATTCAGGGGAGCCCTCAGATTCAGGGGAGCCCTCAGATTCAGGGGAGCCCTCAGATTTAGGGGCCCTCAAAATCATGAGGGCTCAGATTCAGGGGAGCCCTCAGATTCACGGGGGCTCAGATTCAGGGGAGCCCTCAGATTCATGGGGGCTCAGATTCTGGGGAGCCCTCAGATTCAGGGGAGCCCTCAGATTCAGGGGAGCCCTCAGATTTAGGGGCCCTCAAAATCATGAGGGCTCAGATTCAGGGGAGCCCTCAGATTCAGGGGAGCCCTCAGATTCAGGGGGGCCCTCAGATTCAGGGGGGCCCTCAGAATCTGAGCCCTCCTAAATCTGAGGGCCCCCCTGAGTCTGAGGGCTCCTCTGAATCTGAGCCCTCCTGAATCTGAGGGCTCCCCTGAATCTGAGGGCCCCTCTGAATCTGAGGAGCCCTCAGATTCGGGGGGGGGCTCAGATTGGGGAGAGCTCAGATTTAGGGAGCCCTCAAATTTGGGGGAAAGCTGTGTCAGTGAATCTGACTAGCGCACGGTCTTGGTCTTCATCATGCACCATCACATTGTGTTTTCCTGACTGAACCACAAGGCCAGCGGCCATTTTGTTTATGAAGCGGCTCCATAGAAATCATGTATTTCCTTGTTGGGGGGCCCCTGAGGGGGGCGTCTGCTCTGCACTGGCTGCAGAGCTCCACATAACATGAATGGGAAGGGAAAACGATCGGTTGGTTTTGGATGGAGGAAGGAATGGCGGACTTTTTGTAGATTTGTAATACGTGAGACATTTTCCCTCCAATTCCTGTTCCAGTCACAGCACAAGATGTGAGGAAATCTCTACAGTCAGAGGATCTGTTTACAGAGGGCAATTGACAGATGGTGAGGAGGTATTTTATCGCCTGTATTACCGGGTTGCAGTGTACCCGCTTTAGGTGAGTGGGTCACATTCGGACGGTGGTACCATCCGCTGATTGTGATAGCAAGGATCATTTGCAGCCAAGCGATTGGGGGGCCAGGAAAAACGTAGAACAACCACTTGTTTTTACCATCCCCCCACCCCCAAAATCAAATGTAAACAAGGCCTCAAAAAGTTGTCAATGTAAGTGGCATCCATATTAGAGGAGGCCCTCCGATTCTTCCTGTATGGAATTGTATTGTAATTGTCCCCTTTATATTGTAAAGCGCTGTGTAGCCATATATATCCTGTATAATAGTAATGATAATATATATATCCTGTATAATAATAATATATATATACTGTATAATAATAATAATAATAATAATAATAATATTCCAGTCACAATTATAAAGCTGAATCTCCAGCGGGGACATAATTAAAACCTCTAAATCCAGAAAAATGCACAACACTCCATACTGAACCTCTGCGATTTATTGGGGTCACAGAAAAAAAATTCATAAAAAGGAAAAGTTTTGGGGCCTCACTGAAGCCCCAGAGGTCAGTCTGTGACCCTGAGGAGGGTTCCGTTGTCACAGAGAAGTGCGTTATATTGGGGTGTCACAGAGAAGTGCATTATATTGGGGTGTCACAGAGAAGTGCGTTATATTGGGGTGTCAGAGAAGTGCGTTATATTGGGGTGTCACAGAGAAGTGCGTTATATTGGGGTGTCACAGAGAAGTGCGTTATATTGGGGTGTCACTGAGAAGTGCGTTATATTGGGGTGTTACAGAGAAGTGCGTTATATTGGGGCGTCACAGAAGTGCATTATATTGGGGTGTCACAGAGAAGTGCGTTATATTGGGGTGTCAGAGAAGTGCGTTATATTGGGGTGTCACTGAGAAGTGCGTTATATTGGGGTGTTACAGAGAAGTGCGTTATATTGGGGTGTTACAGAGAAATGCGTTATATTGGGGTGTCAGAGAAGTGCATTATATTGGGGTGTCATTGAGAATGAATGCCACAACGCACATCACCTGAGAGCAATGTAGAGATGACACATTGAGGCGGAGAGCCGCCATTGGCTGGAGAGGGGACGGCGCACAGATCGCGGCTCTCCTCCTCAGTAATCGGATCGGAGGAAACGATCGTCTCCTCATTGCATTCCTCGGAGATTTGCATAATAAATGTGATAATGAAATGAAGAGACGTCTGTGGGGAATGCGCGGCGTCCTTCCAAGTCTGAATAAATGCGGCTCGGTCTCTTCTCATTCCAAGTCCTTCCATTCGCTTCGTCTTCTGTTAGTCTCACTCCTCCTGCCGGATTTTGAATTTATTTACATTATGGGTGTTGTAGCAGAAGAAGTGAGACTAGAAATGGGGGGGGGGGGGGGGATCTCCATTGCCGTGCCCGGTACCGGTCAAATGAGAAGTTGGGGACGCGTTTCGTCCCCCTATTCTGTAGATCTGCGGGCGGGCTAAGCTTTGGCCGGCATACATGGCTTAGGATTTGTCGTAAATTGGAAGTGTGGGTGGAGCTGCCGACATCTCCGGACTAATTGGTAAACAGAAGTTCCCTGAACAGCGACTCTATCCAATCAGCTGCTCTCAGTGTCGGGGTGATCAGGCGGCTGCGGGTGGCGGCTGTCACCATACAGGGGATTCCGCCATGGATGGCGCTCGGTGTGGAATCTCCCTGTCTATGGCCAGCATTATTCTTCACATCTCTGCGTTCTTTACAATCCACGTGACATTAGTTCCTGTGAGTCGCACTCAAATCTCTGCAGCTTCCTGCGATGCGCTTTTTGGAACGGTGCGTTTTTGTCTCCATACATTTCCGGCCTCGGATGTCGTGTGATGTCATGGACTTTGAGTGATGATCTCTGAATGATGGTTGGCAATTCTTACAGGCCCTCCGGTGCTTCTCCCGGCTCGCCGTGCGATCGCCGAGCCAGGCGAGGAATCAGTTGCTGACGGAAATTGATCATAGAGATTTCCGGCGACCACATGGTCCCCAGTCATCTCTATGACCCTCGGAGACCCGGGCGCGAGGTTATGACATCACAAAGCCTGGAGAGTCTATTTATTTTTTTGATCTCCAGCCTGGAGGAGAGATGTGGAGGGGAGAGGGGTCCTATAGACCCCACATCTCTCCATAAAGAGGACCTGTCACGCACTATTCACGCACTATTCACGCACTATTCACGCATTATTCACGCATTATTCACGCATTATTCACGCACTATTCCTATTATAAGCGATGTTTACATTCTTTGTAATGGGAATACAAGTGATCAAAAAACATTTTTTTTAAAGAGAAAGTGTAAAAAAAATTAAATAAAGGTAAAATAAACAATAAAACAAAAAGTAAAGCGCCCCCTCCCCCGCCCCCACTCGCTCGTGCACAGAGAGCAAACGCATACGTAAGTCGCTCCCACATATATAAGTGGTGATCACACAACACAAGTGAGGTATCACCGCGATCGTCAGAGCGAGAGCGATAATTCCAGCACCAGATCTCCCCCAAAACCCCAAACTGGTAACCTGTTAAAAAAAATTGTAAGCGTCGCCTATGGATATTTTTAAGTAGCGAAGTTTGGCGACATTCCACGAGCGGGCGCGGGTTTGAAGCCTGACATGTTGGGTGTCTATTCACTCGGCACAACATCATCTTTCACAAAAAATTGGGCTAACTTTACTGCTTAGTTTTTTTTTTTTTAATTCATGATTTTTTCCAAATAAAATGCGTTTGAAAAGTTCCAGCGCAAACACCCTGTGAACGTAAAAAAGTTGCGGCGATCGCCATTTTATTCCCTGGAGTCTCTGCTAAAAAAAACACATATATAATGTTTGGGGGTTCCGAGTCATTTTTTCCATGTAGGAGAGGAGTGCCAGAATAGGCCCGGTATGGAAGTGGTTAAAAACGCAAGACAAACGCATGTACAGGGGGGTTTTTGGTGCGTTTTTCCTGCATGACATCACTTCCTGCACTGCGTCCTTTATGGCGGGATCACCGGAAAGCCGCAGGGTGATGAAGATAATAAAAGTGACTTTTTTTCCAGCGAGATTTCAGTGATTGGGTGATAAATCTTCTATCTTTCACTTTTGCGATGGAATAAAAGAGATCGGATATCCCCCCTCCCCCTCCCGCAGCAGTGTTGGGAGGTGAAGGGGTTAAATGCCTTTCCCTCTTATCAGGGTGATAGTGGAGTTTCGCCCAGGTGGGGGAGGAAGTGAAATTCCTGTCAAGGTGTGCGGCTCCCCCTCCCCCTCCCGGCTCCCATTGACTCACCTTGGCTGGTTGCTGGTGATGATGTCATCCTTTCACCTGAAACAGCGGAGGGGCTGACCGAGCGACATGAGACATGACAAGACAAACATCCTGCAAGCGTCTCCAGACCCGAGCAACCTTATAAGGAAGCAGAGGTCCCACCGCAGCCGGCCACCATATATAAAGGGCATCAGTGCGTTTTTCTTTCTCTGTTGTCATTTCTTTATTATATTTGGAGCGAAAAAAACCAACATTTTGTATTTTCTTGTCACATGTGGATATATAATATCTCCTATATACAGCCGGGGGCAGCTTCATTCACACCGAGGCTCTGCGATTCGCTTTTCTGAGGTTATCCGGGAAGAATATCGCACTTTTCTGCCTCTTGGATCTCTTCCTGCGTCTGCAGTTCACAGGACAGGGGATTTCTGGGAAAAACTTGGGTAGTGTCCCCGATGTGTGTTGTTTACCCCACCACCAGATGGCGCAGTTTAGCGTCTTTGTGACGTTAGTTGTATCTTCACATCCGCCAAACCGCCCACTAAAGTCATTGTGACCGACCACAACCACGTGCCAAACACCACCATGGCAGGTGCGGCTTAGTACAAATTCCCCCCCGGGGATGGAAAATCAGATGTTCCGGGGGTGGCAAAATTACCCCCCCCCCCCCCTCCCGTAAACCGGCTTTAAACTGCAATCTGAAAAGCAATCCACTGTGCCTGTGTAAAAGAAGCTTTAAAGTCGGTTTATTGTATCATTATTACATTTTCTTCCATAAATATATAATATAATATATATATATATATATACACACAGTATCTGACAAAAGTAAGTACACCCCTCAGTGACATTTCTTCTCTCTTTTCATGTGACAACACTGAAGAAATGACACTTGTCTACAATGTAAAGTAGTGAGTGTACAGCTTGTATAACAGTGTAAATTTCCTGTCCCCTCAAAATAACTCAACACACAGCCATTCATGTCTAAACCGCTGGCAACAAAAGTCAGTACACCCCTAAGTGAAATTTTCCAAATTGGGCACAAAGTGTCAATATTTTGTGTGGCCGCCATTATTTTCCAGCACTGCCTTCACCCTCTTGGGCATGGAGGTCACCAGAGCTTCACAGGTCACCACTGGAGTCCTCTTCCCCTCCCCCATGATGACATCACAGAGCTGGTGGATGTTGGAGACCTTCCCCTCCTCCACCTTCCCTCTGAGGATCCCCCACAGAGGATCAATAGGGTTTAGGTCTGGAGACATGCTTGGCCAGTCCATCACCTTTACCCTCAGCTTCTTTAGCAAGGCAGTGGTGGTGTTGGAGTTGTGTTTGGGGTGGTTATCATGTTGGAATACTGCCCTGCGGTCCAGTCTCTGAAGGGAGGGGGTCATGCTCTGCTTCAGTATGTCACAGTACATGTTGGCATTCATGTACCTTTCGCCCACACAAGGGCCAATTACATATAAAAGAAGGAAAGGAAGACAAATTATAACGGGAGAAAAAATTCCTGATCCCCCCGAGGACAATTGGATTAATCCTTGGACCAGATTTTTACTATGTGGACTATGTAGAAAGAGTTCTTTACTGTAAGAGCTGTGGACATGTGGGAAGAGCTGCATGAACTGTCCCCCCGAAGATATAAAAAAATATTGAGAGACAAGTGGGGGTTGGAGTGAAGCGATGGATGGTGGGTGGGTGGGGGGAGGGTGAAGGTCCACTTAAAAAAAACTTTCCAAGAGTGT
The DNA here is from genome assembly GCF_037356315.1 of Lithobates pipiens. Classification (NCBI taxonomy): domain Eukaryota; kingdom Metazoa; phylum Chordata; class Amphibia; order Anura; family Ranidae; genus Lithobates; species Lithobates pipiens. The sequence goes on along the minus strand of NW_027507686.1, from coordinate 758,276 downwards.
TGGATGGAGGTGCGTCAGTAAATACTCCAGAGTCCATTTGCAGAGAACAGAACTTGTATTAAGAAATGACAACAGACCCGGCAGGAAGGTGCCCAACCGGGAACACTCAGACGGTACCAGCAATGTATAGCAGACCAGGTCTCAGAGGTGAAGACAACATCTGCCTTAAGGGGTGGAATGCAACCTGGCCAATCCGTACCCAAATAGGGAGGTCTCCAGGAAGGATGGCGTGTCCCTATCCTTTCCCTACTCATCAGGAACCTCTCCCTACCAATATTCTCTGTCCCTACACTACCGACACAGAACATGCATGCCAAGTGTGGGAGCCAGGTCCTTAAATAGGCTCTGCCTGACTCACAATGGTGGCCAGAGTCACATGGGACAGCAGCATCCAATAGGACAACTACCTAGGTGACCCTGGAAACCATAGAGGAATCGCGTTCCTCTTGACTTCCTCGCCAACTGCAATGTAGCTGCGGATGAGCGCCGCCTGCAGCAGAGAAAGTAGACTCCACCTCATGTGCCTGCATGTGGCCCCCACTGCTCAGTGATTCCTTTCTCCTGAAGGAAGGTTCCACAGTGCACAGGGGAGGACTCAGGCAACCAATGCTCCTGGAAATGTAGAACGCCCAAATGTGTCTTCCAGTGTCTGCAGTGAGGAGGTGACTCTAATGCCGCGTACACACGACCCCGACTTTCCGGCAGACTAGTTTCCCGACGGAATCAGTCAGTCGGACATTCCGATCGTGTGTGGGATAATCCGATCGTTTTTCATTTAAAAAATCAGACGGACCTAGAAATAGAACGTTTCAAATCTGTCCGACGGACTCAATTCGTATCGGGAAAACCGTTCGTCTGTGTGCCGGTCCAATCAACCAAATACGACACAAGGGCAGCCATTGGCTACTGAGCTTCCTTTTCCTAGTCCCGTCATCACGTTCAAAACAAATGGACTTTCGAACGGACTTAGTCCCTTTGTGTGTGGCCCCAAGTTCGTTAGTTCGGAAAGTCTGTCGGGACTCTGCCAAAAGTCCGGTTAGACTGCCGGACCTAGTCTGCCGGAAAGTCGGGTCGCGTGTACGCGGCATTAGAGTTAGGGTTGCCACCTTTTCTTCAAGTCAAACCCGACACTTCAGCATCGCACAGCAATTTTTTTTCATAGTATGCATAGATGTTGCTATTAAATAACATTTCTAATCATATGAAGTTAATCATCAGAGTCCACAGAGTTCCCCCTTTTACATCTGATCTCACAGAGTTCCCTTTCATTGTAAGGGGGACTCTGCAGACTCTAACATAAGGGATGCTCTGGTATACAAAGAGGACTCTGATGTAATGAGTGCTCTGAGAACCCTGATTTACCTTAGCGTACTCACTTAGAGGCAGGAGAGAAAAGGGGGGAGACTTAGTGCAGCCTGAATAATGTGTCCGGGTCTCAGACAGTCTGAAACCTGGACGCATGATTCCAAACCCGAACTGTCCGGGTGAATCCCCAACAGGTGGCAACCCTAATTGGAGTCACCTCCTCACTGCAGACACGGGAAGACACTCTACATTCTACATTTCTAGGAGGATTGGTTGAGCAGAGTGAGCGGTCCCTGCTGAGCGGTCCCTGCTGAGCGGTCCCTGCTGAGCGGTCTCTGCTGTGTACGCGGCATTGGAGTCACCTCCTCGCTGCAGACACGGGAAGACACTCTACGTTCTACATTTCTAGGAGGATTGGCTGAGCAGAGTGAGCGGTCTCTGCTGAGTGGTCTCTACTGAGCGGTCTCTGCTGAGCGGTCTCTGCTGAGCGGTCCCTTCTGAGCGGTCCCTTCTGAGCGGTCCCTGCTGAGCGGTCCCTGCTGAGCGGTCTCTGCTGAACGATCCCTGCTGAGCGGGCTCTGCTGAGCGGTCCCTGCTGAGCGGTCTCTATCAGCGGGCTCTGCTGATCGGGCTCTGCTGAGCGGTCCCTGCTGAGCGGTCCCTGCTGAGCGGTTCCTGCTGAGCGGTCTCTGCTGAGCGGTCCCTGCTGAGCGGTCTCTGCTGAGCGGTCCCTGCTGAGCGGTCCCTGCTGAGCGGTCTCTGCTGAGCGGTCCCTGCTGAGCGGGCTCTGCTGAGCGGGCTCTGCTGAGCGGTCCCTGCTGAGCGGTCCCTGCTGAGCGGGCTCTGCTGAGCGGGCTCTGCTGAGCGGTCCCTGCTGAGCGGGCTCTGCTGAGCGGTCCCTGCTGAGCGGTCCCTGCTGAGCGGTCTCTGCTGAGCGGTCCCTGCTGAGCGGTCCCTGCTGAGCGGTCCCTGCTGAGCGGTCTCTGCTGAGCGGTCTCTGCTGAGCGGTCCCTGCTGAGCGGTCCCTGCTGAGCGGTCCCTGCTGAGCGGTCTCTGCTGAGCGGTCTCTATCAGCAGGCAGGTTCAGCCTTGCCCAACCAGCAATGTCTGATATAAAGTGACTGTCAGCTTTGGATATCTCCGGGTCGGTCGGAGCTCCAGGCCTTCCACCTGCAGGCCTGTTCTATGGAGTTTGATGGACTGTGATGGAGAACTTCTCTGAGCTCCAAGGTTCACAAGCTGCTCTCTAACGCGTTCTGCAGGCAGGGTGTGTCTCCTCCTGCAGCTTCATTATCAGGCATGAAACCGGTACAAATCAAACAGGTTTGTCACCTTGACTCCATTATACAGCTTGTGTAACACTGAGTGGGGGAGGGGAGAGCCCGCTCCTGTCTTGCTTTGGGGCCACAAATGTCTCACCTGCGACTCTGTGACTTTTCTCGATCTGTATGATTGCACGGACTTGTTTTATTTCACAACTTCCTGCATTCTAGCCTTATCGGCCGGGTACAGGGAGGGGACTGTCCCGAGGACTGTCTGCGGACGCAGAAGGTCCCCCTGGGGTCACTCGGTAATATAAGCCCCGAGGTTTGACGTGTGAAGAAGAGTGCATTGTTCTACGGTAATCCTCCTAAACAGCGGAATGTTCCGGAGTCGTGTAAACATAACATGGAGGTGGCGGCCAGAGAGGCGGGGGGGGGGGGGGGGGACTGGGGGCGGCCATAGACATTAGTGAGCGGTCGGAGGAGCGCGCCCAATCTGACCGTCTCACAATCAGCGCAGAACTTTATTACACGGGTGAGGATCTTTATTTTAGCCACGTGACCGTAATGCTCAAATCTCATCATTTAATCTCATTGCCTGAAAATAACTGTCATTGTTTAGAACATAAGGATCCTTATCTATTGGTCTGTTAGGAGGCCAAGGAGGGCCAACATATCTCAGAGAGGTTACTTCATTGGTTGGCGCAGTGGAGGGTTCCCCTAACCACCTACTCCAGACTCTGTCATGTTTTTTCGGACAGACTCTGTGTGCGTAGGTGTCCCTGTAAAGGGGTATCACATTGTTCACAAGTCATTCCCATGGGCCTATAGAGGGAGGAGTCTTCCAGCATAGGACGGTGGATTTCCTGGCGTAGAACAGCAGGAGACCCAACAGGGTCCTCTCAGCCACTCTGGGCACCAGGTCCTCCACCAGCCCCAGCAGGCATATTTTTGGGGAAGGAGCAATAGAGATACTTAGCAGATCCTTCACCTCTGAAGGAATTTGTGACCAGAAACTTGCAATTACCGGGCAGGACCAAAAGATGTGGATATAGCCCCCGGGAGCATGGTCACAACGCCAGGGGAGAGAGAAGATCTCATCCTGTGCACCCGAGCGGGGGTAAGATGTGCCCTATGGGCAATCTTAGGTCTCTCAAGGAAATCAGTATTTTAAATGGTTCCACACGTCCTCCCAATCCTCCGAGTCCATCCCCGTAACATCCCGGCCCCATTGCTGGTGGAGCCTGGACAGCCCAGGAGAAGAGACCCGGAGGAGATGTGCATTTGCCCCCCTACATGTTGGGGCTGTGATGGGCAACACTGACCAATGCTGGGGTTTTCCCCCTACATGTTGGGACTGTGATGGGTAACATTGACTAATGCCAGGGTTTGTCCCCCTACATGTTGGGACTGTGATGGGCAACATTGACCAATGCCGGGGTTTGCCCCCCTACATGTTGGGACTGTGATGGGTAACATTGACCAATGCCGGGGTTTGCCCCCCTACATGTTGGGGCTGTGATGGGCAACATTGACCAATGCTGGGGTTTTCCCCCTACATGTTGGGACTGTGATGGGTAACATTGACCAATGCCGGGGTTTGCCCCCCTACATGTTGGGACTGTGATGGGCAACATTGACCAATGCTGGGGTTTTCCCCCTACATGTTGGGACTGTGATGGGTAACATTGACCAATGCCGGGGTTTGCCCCCCTACATGTTGGGGCTGTGATGGGCAACATTGACCAATGCTGGGGTTTGCCCCCCTACATGTTGGGGCTGTGATGGGCAACATTGACCAATGCTGGGGTTTGCCCCCCTACATGTTGGGGCTGTGATGGGCAACACTGACCAATGCCGGGGTTTGCCCCCCTACATGTTGGCGCTGTGATGGGCAATGCCGGGGTTTGCCCCCCTACATGTTGGGGCTGTGATGGGCAATGCCGGGGTTTGCCCCCCCTACATGTTGGGACTGTGATGGGCAATGCCGGGGTTTGCCCCCCTACATGTTGGGGCTGTGATGGGCAATGCCGGGGTTGGTGTGAATGAGCCCCAGGCGTGTGTGAGGACCCCAGGACTCTGCGCTCTGCCGCTTCACCTTTAATGATCCCAGAAGTATTCCGGGAAGGGAGCAGCTTCTATCTTCAGCCTCATTCAGAATGGAAGGATTCCGGCAATCCGAGGAATTTCATGAGCAAGCAGCCAGCTAAACAAAAGGAATGCCGGATTCATCCTGACACCGGGAAATGCGTGTCGCCTGACATGACTCTGTGGGAGGATTTCAGGTCTGGCCGGAGTCTCATCTCTCAGTTCTGCCGCCCTGAATACAAACATTCGCTCTTTTCTTATCGTATGCAGCAAATAGAAGGTGTTTGTGGTTCTGGGAGGGACGTCACGCACAGAGCGCGCTCCTCCTTCCGTGGGGTGAACACGCGCCGCGCGCTGCCTTTAGAACGGTGAATGGGAGATCTGGCGGCACACAGCGCCGGGGGGGGGGTCACACGAAGAAGACCATTTCTGATTATTGTATCCTCTCCACACCCGCCGTATACCAGACAGCAGGCTTTACACTAGTTGTGCTCCACCCAAATGTGATCTTTTAAAATTAGGTATTGTTTGCAGGTGGGGGTGGTAAAAATAGGCAGTTGAGCTGCATTGTTACCCATTTTTTTCTGCTTTCATGAGAGGAATCGCTGGCTGTGTGTGGGTGACAGGTGCTCTTCATAGTCTTCCCCCGGCTGGTGTCTGTACAATGGGCCGGAGCCGTGTTCTAGAAGGACATGCTCTGCTTCCTCCTCACAGCTCCACATACAAGACGCGTCTCTATTCACTCTACAGCCCCCGCCTGGATCTTCTTACCCGCTTCTGTGCCGCCTCCAATGCAGCTCCATTACACTTTGGTGTAGGCCTCACAAAGCCAAGACAAGTGGTGTATTGTCAGCCAATCAGCTCCGGTTACAGCGGGAAGCTTTTGAGCGTCTCACCGCGGCAGCTTGGATGTGATGGTGCGATGGTTGGCGGTATCAGATCTCCTGATTTCCCACCGCCCTCCAAACCTGCGACTAACTCTGAGATTTGTGAGGGAGACCATGAGAAGCCATGTCTGTGCCCCGCCCCGCCCCGCCCCGCCCCCTAGGCCCGGAACCGCGTTTTGGCAAAGCCAGCATTCGCTGGAGAGGTTTCTGTACTGGTGGGTCACGGGTTCTGTATCTCACAGTGCTTCCGAGGTGGGCTTCCGGCTCTCGCTGTACCTTCTCAACCGCCTTCATGGTTGTGCTGTTCCCCTGGACCTTGGCCTGTCCCCCTGGACCTTGGCCTGTCCCCCTGGACTGTTCCCCTGGACCTTGGCCTGTCCCCCTGGACTGTTCCCCTGGACCTTGGCCTGTCCCCCTGGACCTTGGCCTGTCCCCCTGGACCTTGGCCTGTCCCCCTGGACTGTTCCCCTGAACCCTGGTCTATCCCCGTATACCCTGGCCTGTTCCCATGGACCCTGGCCTGTAAGACTGTTCCCCTGGACCCTGGTCTGTCCCCCCTGGACCTTGACCTGCTCCCCTGGACCCTGGATTACAGGACTGTTTCCCTGGACCCTGGTCTATCCCCCAATACCCTGGCTCGGCCCTCTGTTTGCCTGTCCCCTTGAACCCTCGACCCTGGTCTGTAAGACTGTCCCCCTGGACCTTGACTTGTTCCCGTGGACTGCTCCCATGAACCCTGGTCTGTCCCCTTATTTCCCTGGACCCTGGTCTGTAAGACTGATCCCCTGGATCCTTGTCTGTCCCCCTGGACCTTGACCTATTCCCCTTGCCCCCCGGTCTATCCCCCAATACCCTGGCTTGGCCCTCTGTTCGTCTGTCCCCCTGAACCCTGGTCTGTCCCCCTATTTCCTTGGACCCTGGTCTGTAAGACTGCTCCCCTAGACCCTGGTTTGTCCCCCTGGACCCTTGTCTGTAGGACTGTTTCCCTGGACCCTGGTCTATCCCCCTACACCCTGCACCCCCCCCCCCCGTTCCCCTGGACCCCGGTCTGTCCCCTGGATCCCCCTCCTTCACACAGCACACAGGAACAGATCTGAGGCGGTCAATCAGTCTGTGTGCTGGAGATCCCTCCCCTGTCACCTTTTTATCTCTGGGTGTCAGGAGAGACTTGTGCAGATAGCAGAGGAAGGAGGCAGCTGACAGAAATGACAGCAAGTGCTCTGGACTGAGACGAGCACACACTATATATACTTTGTTCATGTTTCATGTCTGAGGTTTACAGATTAATTGATTGTTACAATAGAAAGACGCTCTCCTGAATAGGCTGAAAACAAAACAAAATGCGTTTTCTCTTTGCTTGTATTACGGATAGAAGACGGCTTTAGGGTAAGCTCAGCTTCTCTCATTTGTTGTCTGTTATTGACATCTGCATCTGACTTCCCGTCATGGAGCACAAAGAGCTGAACATTAATATTTCATAGAGGAGCCGCTAATTCCATCCATACAAAGTGTTCCAAGCATTGCTCTCACCTGAAACATCGCAACACGGTACAGAATAGCGCCCCCTGTGGTGGGAATGCCTTCTTTCCTTTACTATGAATATACACTACATGGCCGAATGTTTGTGGGCGCCTGAGAACCCCACCAGCTTCTTGGAGATCCCATTCCTAAGCCATGGCCATCAATATGGAGGTGGCCTCCGCATACTGATGCTGGATGAGAAGGACTGGTCACAGTCAGCATTCCAATTCATCCCAAAGGTGTTCAGTAAGGATGAGGTCAGGACTCTGTGCAGGAACCTTGAGTTTCTCAGCACCAAATTGGTTGCACCATGTCTTTATGGAGCTGGCTTTGTACAGTGATGGGGGAACAGAAAAGGGTCTTCACTAAACTGTTACCACAGGTTGTAAGAGCCCAATTGTCTACAATGTCTTTGTATGATGGAGGATCACCGGGACCTTCACCTGAAACTCAATCGTTTGGAGGGCTTCGCACATACTATGGACCGTGTAGTTGGGTGTGATGGTCACATATCCAAAATCCTTTGGCCATAGGCAGTAGGTAGTAGTAAAATACACGTTCCCTCCTATATATTTATATGACTACATTTCTACATTTTAAACAAACCCGTCACAGAAAGTAACATTTTAGCTATAAGTTTGCCAAAGACCCTCCATGTAAAGACCCTCCATGTAAAGACCCTCCATGTAAAGAGCTTCCATGTAAAGAGCTTCCATGTAAAGGCCCTCCATGTAAAGGCCCTCCATGTAAAGGCCCTCCATGTAAAGAGCTTCCATGTAAAGGCCCTCCATGTAAAGACCCTCCATGTAAAGACCCTCCATGTAAAGAGCTTCCATGTAAAGGCCCTCCGTGTAAAGAGCTTCCATGTAAAGGCCCTCCATGTAAAGAGCTTCCATGTAAAGGCCCTCCATGTAAAGAGCTTCCATGTAAAGACCCTCCATGTAAAGAGCTTCCATGTAAAGGCCCTCCGTGTAAAGAGCTTCCATGTAAAGGCCCTCCATGTAAAGGGCTTCCATGTAAAGAGCTTCCATGTAAAGGCCCTCCGTGTAAAGAGCTTCCATGTAAAGGCCCTCCATGTAAAGAGCTTCCATGTAAAGAGCTTCCATGTAAAGGCCCTCTGTGTAAAGAGCTTCCATGTAAAGAGCTTCCATGTAAAGAGCTTCCATGTAAAGGCCCTCCGTGTAAAGAGCTTCCATGTAAAGACCCTCCATGTAAAGAGCTTCCATGTAAAGGCCCTCCATGTAAAGGCCCTCCATGTAAAGAGCTTCCATGTAAAGGCCCTCCATGTAAAGAGCTTCCATGTAAAGAGCTTCCATGTAAAGGCCCTCCGTGTAAAGAGCTTCCATGTAAAGGCCCTCCATGTAAAGAGCTTCCATGTAAAGAGCTTCCATGTAAAGAGCTTCCATGTAAAGGCCCTCCATGTAAAGGCCCTCCATGTAAAGAGCTTCCACGTAAATGCCCTCCGTGTAAAGAGCTTCCATGTAAAGACCCTCCATGTAAAGAGCTTCCATGTAAAGGCCCTCCGTGTAAAGAGCTTCCATGTAAAGAGCTTCCATGTAAAGAGCTTCCATGTAAAGGCCCTCCATGTAAAGGCCCTCCATGTAAAGAGCTTCCACGTAAATGCCCTCCGTGTAAAGAGCTTCCATGTAAAGACCCTCCATGTAAAGAGCTTCCATGTAAAGGCCCTCCGTGTAAAGAGCTTCCATGTAAAGGCCCTCCATGTAAAGAGCTTCCATGTAAAGAGCTTCCATGTAAAGGCCCTCCGTGTAAAGAGCTTCCATGTAAAGGCCCTCCATGTAAAGACCCTCCATGTAAAGAGCTTCCATGTAAAGAGCTTCTATGTAAAGGCCCTCCATGTAAAGGCCCTCCATGTAAAGGCCCTCCATGTAAAGGCCCTCCATGTAAAGACCCTCCATGTAAAGAGCTTCCATGTAAAGAGCTTCTATGTAAAGGCCCTCCATGTAAAGAGCTTCCATGTAAAGAGCTTCCATGTAAAGAGCTTCCATGTAAAGGCCCTCCAAGTAAAGAGCTTCCATGTAAAGGCCCTCCATGTAAAGAGCTTCCATGTAAAGACCCTCCATGTAAAGAGCTTCCACGTAAATGCCCTCCGTGTAAAGAGCTTCCATGTAAAGACCCTCCATGTAAAGAGCTTCCATGTAAAGGCCCTCCGTGTAAAGAGCTTCCATGTAAAGAGCTTCCATGTAAAGGCCCTCCGTGTAAAGAGCTTCCATGTAAAGAGCTTCCATGTAAAGGCCCTCCGTGTAAAGAGCTTCCATGTAAAGAGCTTCCATGTAAAGGCCCTCCGTGTAAAGAGCTTCCATGTAAAGAGCTTCCATGTAAAGGCCCTCCATGTAAAGAGCTTCCACGTAAATGCCCTCCGTGTAAAGAGCTTCCATGTAAAGAGCTTCCATGTAAAGGCCCTCCGTGTAAAGAGCTTCCATGTAAAGGCCCTCCATGTAAAGAGCTTCCATGTAAAGAGCTTCCATGTAAAGGCCCTCCGTGTAAAGAGCTTCCATGTAAAGGCCCTCCATGTAAAGACCCTCCATGTAAAGACCCTCCATGTAAAGAGCTTCCATGTAAAGAGCTTCTATGTAAAGGCCCTCCATGTAAAGAGCTTCCATGTAAAGAGCTTCCATGTAAAGAGCTTCCATGTAAAGAGCTTCCATGTAAAGGCCCTCCAAGTAAAGAGCTTCCATGTAAAGAGCTTCCATGTAAAGAGCTTCCATGTAAAGGCCCTCCGTGTAAAGAGCTTCCATGTAAAGGCCCTCCGTGTAAAGAGCTTCCATGTAAAGGCCCTCCATGTAAAGGCCCTCCGTGTAAAGGCCCTCCGTGTAAAGAGCTTCCATGTAAAGAGCTTCCATGTAGAAGATTCATGATAGTGAGGGGGGGAGGGGGAGGGGGGGCAGCCTCTGTTTTCACCCAACCATTAAATTGAAATGTAGAGGATTATCAGAGCACAAAACACAACAAGCCTTGTAACCCTGTGATATGAGGGTATTCCCTGCAGTAGGTAGGTGGACCTCATCATCATTGATATGAGGGTATTCCCTGCAGTAGGTAGGTGGACCTCATCATCATTGATATGAGGGTATTCCCTGCAGTAGGTAGGTGGATCTCATCATCATTGATATGAGGGTATTCCCTGCAGTAGGTAGGTGGACCTCATCATCATTGATATGAGGGTATTCCCTGCAGTAGGTAGGTGGACCTCATCAGATGACGGGCTTTGTGTTTGAATTGGTTTCTTTTGTTGCTTCCATATGTTGGATTTTATCCTATGTATGTCCTATCTATGCCTCTTCCTGTCCCTGCCCGCTGTCTGCTGGGACACATGAGTCCCAGAGACAGCGCGGACAACTCGCGCATGCGCAGTAGGGAACCGGGAAGTGAAGCCGATTCGCTTCACTTCCTGATTCCCTCACATAGAATGGTGGCGGCAGCCGAGAGCCGAGCGATCGATCAGCCTCGGCTGCCGGCATCACTGGACCCCGGGACAGGTAAGTGACCATTTATTAAAAGTCAGCAGCTGCAGTATTTATAACTGTTGGCTTTTAATATTTTTTTCCCCAGTGCAGTCCGCTTTAACTTCCCAGGTTGTCTCTTCAGCCGGAGGGCGCTCTGTACTTCCCAGAGGGGCCGCGGAGTGTAGACGCACTCGGAGCCATTTGACATGTCAAATTGGTGGCTATTGCCGGTGTTCTGGCAGATAGTGTCCGGCCGTCATATAGTGTCCGGCCATAGTGTCCGGCCGTCATATAGTGTCCGGCCGATATAGTGTCCGGCCATAGTGTCCGGCCGTCATATAGTGTCCGGCCGTCATATAGTGTCCGGCCGTCATATAGTGTCCGGCCATAGTGTCCGGCCGTCATATAGTGTCTGGCCGTCATATAGTGTCCGGCCATACTGTCCGGCCGTCATATAGTGTCCGGCCATAGTGTCCGGCCGTCATATAGTGTCCGGCCGTCATATAGTGTCCGGCCGTCATATAGTGTCCGGCCGTCATATAGTGTTCGGCCGTCATATAGTGTCCGGCCGTCATAAGTGTCCGCCCCGTACTGTGCATGCGGAAAGTCCCCGAAGATGAACGGCGCCTGCGCTGAGTGGAGGTGGGGGCCCCACCATCCAAGCGGACATAGGGCTGGGAAAATTAGAGGGCCCCTCGCTTCCCTCGTCACACTTCGGGCTCCGCCTCGCTGCGCTCGGCTCTTTTATATTCCAGCTCGATGTCCACTTGGATGGTGGGGAGAGAACCTGGACTCAGCGCAGGCGCCGTTCATCCTCGGCTATTTTCAGAATCTGTGTGTGCGCAGTACACAGCGGACATTATCCGATGGGGGACACTATATGATAGGACACCGGGAATGGCACCGTCCCAATCAGTGCAAGGCCGCACCGATTCCCAAAAGCCCTTTCTGTAGTAGTTTTGGTGACTTCGGTGCGATTCCAATAGACATCTGTGCAGGGAGACCACTCCCAGCTCATTGATGAAGACCTTCTCCACAGAGAACTGGACCTCAGACTGGGGGAAGGTTCATCTTCCAACAGGACAACGACCCTCAGCACACAGCCAAGATAACAAAGGAGGGGCTCCGGGGCAACTCTGTGAATTGCCTTGAGTGGCCCGGGCCAGAGCCCGGACCTGACCCCGATTGGACATCTCTGGAGAGATCTGAAGATGGTTGATATTTATGTACATGGGAGGAGCCTGTGATATTTATGTACATGGGAGGAGCCTGTGATACTTATGTACATGGGAGGAGCCTGTGATATTTATGTACATGGGAGGAGCCTGTGATACTTATGTATGTGGGAGGAGCCTGTGATACTTATGTATGTGGGAGGAGCCTGTGATACTTATGTATGTGGGAGGAGCCTGTGATACTTATGTACGTGGGAGGAGCCTGTGATACTTATGTATGTGGGAGGAGCCTGTGATACTTATGTATGTGGGAGGAGCCTGTGATACTTATGTACGTGGGAGGAGTCTGTGATACTTATGTATGTGGGAGGAGCCTGTGATACTTATGTACGTGGGAGGAGTCTGTGATACTTATGTATGTGGGAGGAGTCTGTGATACTTATGTATGTGGGAGGAGCCTGTGATAGTTATGTACATGGGAGGAGCCTATGATACTTATGTACATGGGAGGAGCCTGTGATACTTATGTACATGGGAGGAGCCTGTGATACTTATGTACATGGGAGGAGCCTGTGATACTTATGTACATGGGAGGAGCCTGTGATACTTATGTACATGGGAGGAGCCTGTGATACTTATGTACATGGGAGGAGCCTGTGATACTTATGTACATGGGAGGAGCCTGTGATATTTATGTACATGGGAGGAGCCTGTGATACTTATGTACATGGGAGGAGCCTGTGATATTTATGTACATGGGAGGAGCCTGTGATACTTATGTACATGGGAGGAGCCTGTGATACTTATGTACATGGGAGGAGCCTGTGATACTTATGTACATGGGAGGAGCCTGTGATATTTATGTACATGGGAGGAGCCTGTGATATTTATGTACATGGGAGGAGCCTGTGATATTTATGTACATGGGAGGAGCCTGTGATATTTATGTACATGGGAGGAGCCTGTGATATTTATGTACATGGGAGGAGCCTGTGATATTTATGTACATGGGAGGAGCCTGTGATATTTATGTACATGGGAGGAGCCTGTGATATTTATGTACGTGGGAGGAGCCTGTGATATTTATGTACATGGGAGGAGCCTGTGATATTTATGTATGTGGGATTGTTTTCATTATTTATTTTTAATAAATTTGCAAAGAGTTCATACAAACTTCTCTCACGTTGTCATTATGGGATGTTTGTAGAATTTTGAGGAAAATATGAATGTAATGCATTTTGGAATAAGGCTGTAACATAACAAATTGTGGAAAAGTGAAGCTCTGTGAGTACTTTGTATATGAAGGTCACACATTGGTGAGCTTTGTGGGGCTCCGATGATCAGGCGGACGGATTCCTGGCAGGAATTTGGACGGGTCTCGGCTTGTGTGTACCTGACACGGGGCACACCTCTCGCCTGATAGCACAGAGCGCCCTCAGGACGCTCACCTCATCTTCATTTATAATTAACAGGAAAAAAAAAAACCTCCTTTAGTTTCCTTTTCTGTTCTTTCAAAGGTCATGAAATCATTTAGGTGATTATATGAAATGATATTGTTTTCTTTTTTTGTTTCAATATTTGTATTGCAATTTTAAGAATGAATAGAGAACTGCAGAGAAATCCCCTCGCTGGGGGAATGAGGGGCGCGCGGCAGCACGACGCACATTTAAAAATAAAACAAAAAAATGTAGGTGGTTTTTCACACCTTCTCCCTCCATTCTATATACTGTATATGAAGCGTTTAGTGTAGACATGTGATATACCATCATTGTCTGTTATACCCGCTGTGACAGTGACATCTGCAGGAGAGTTGGGGTACTGCACTCAGTATATAGTGTACTAAAACTGTTTAATGTAATATATTACCAAAAGTATTGTGACACCTGCCTTTACACACACATGATCTGTAATGTCCCCCCAGTCCGGAGGGTTCAATATTGAGTTGGCCCTTTGCAGCTATAACAGCTTCACCTCTTCTGGGAAGGCCGTCCACAAGGTTTAGGAGGGTGTCTATGGGAATGTTTGACCATTCTTCCAGAAGAGCATTTGTGAGGTCAGACACTGATGTTGGACAAGAAGGCCTGGCTCACAGTCTCCGCTCTAATTCATCCCAAAGGTGTTCTATGGGGTTCAGGTCAGGACTCTGTGCAGGCCAGTCAAGTTCCTCCACCCCAAACTCCTCATCCATGTCTTTATGGACCTTGCTTTGTGCACTGGTGGGCAGTCATGTTGGAACAGGAAGGGACCGTCCCCCAAACTGTTCCCCCAAAGTTGGGAGCATGAAATTGTCCAAAATGTCTTGGTATGCTGACGCCTTAAGAGTTCCCTTCACTGGAACGAATGGGCCTAGCCCAACCTCTGAAAAGCAACCCCCCCACACCATAATCCCCCCTCCCCCACTCCATAATTCCCCCTCCACCAAATTATTGGAACCAGTGCACAAAGCAAGGTCCATAAAGACATGGATGGGCGAGTTTGGGGTGGAGGAACTTGACTGGCCTGCACAGAGTCTTGACCTCAACCCCATAGAACACCTTTGGGATGAATTAGAGTGGAGACAGCGATCCAGGCCTTCTCATCCAACATCAGTGCCTGACCTCACAAACGCTCTTCTGGAAGAATGGTCAAACATTCCCATAGACACCCTCCTAAACCTTGTGGACGGCCTTCCCAGAAGAGGTGAAGCTGTTATAGCTGCAAAGGGCCAACTCAATATTGAACCCTCCGGACTAAGACTGGGGGGGTCATTAAATCTCATGTGTGTAAAGGCAGGCGTCCCAATACTTTTGGTAATATAGTGTATACAGTATATGGGTGTGTGTGTATATAGATATATAACGCCCTGCCCATACCCTGACACTTGAATAAACGATGGGGCGCCCACTTTGTAGGGCGTGGTGTTGATTAAAAACCAGGACTGCCCTGCAATTCTTATTTTTAGTAAATGGAACGGCTAATCATTCCACCCTTCCAGAGTCCGCCTTGTAATTAGAGCCGTGGCACGTCACGTGGTGTAATGATTGGCCGGTTCTGGGAGGGGGAGGTGCAGGGAAAACATGGCGTATTAATAGGAGTGCGGCACGTGGCGCTGGCACGCCGATCGCCGGAGAGATCGCACCCATCCAATGCATTACATCAGCTGGTTATATAAGAAGGTCAGCGATGATTGCATTGATTTTCCTCTTATAAGACCTCTAGAGACATTGGGGGGGATTTACTAAGAGCAAATAGACGGAGCACTTTGCAAGTGCGGTTGCTCCAAAGATTAGTAAATGAGGGGGGAAGCTCTGCTGACTTACATCCTCCAATCACCTGCAAGCAATAATGCTGTTCTTTTTTTTTCTCGCATTGCTTGCGATTTGATTGGGTTTTCTTTGCAAAGTGAAGCTTCCCCTCATTTACTAAGCTCTTGTGCAAACACCCCTGCCGAGGGCAACTGCTCATTAGTAAGTGAACCCCATAAAGTGCAGATCATTAGAAATAAAGAGTCATATCAACCAAGTACTTCATTTACTGTACATCAAAAGGGTGTTTTTTTATGGGGGGGGGGGAGGGGGGTTCTTGCTGGGGAGATTTCTTTTAATTTCCTGTTCTGGAGTCGTGACAGGAAATGAAAGGCAATCTCCCCAGAGGGAGAGCGGATGTCTCCACCGGACCCCCCCCCCCCCCCCGCCCCCCCCCCCCGTATTCCTGTTCTGGTGACAAGTGTAATCATTTGGTTGCCCCCCCCCCCCCCCACCTCTCTTCTCCCCTGCTGACATACCGGGCATATACAGAGGGGGTTGGGGTCTCTCCGGGTGGGGCACAGAGAGCAATAAAAGCCTGACAGAGACCTAACCCTTACCCTCTCTATCAAAAAGGTAAAAGTAAAAAAAAAAGTTACATAGATATACTTCAATGTGAAATCATCATCCACTTCTACACAATATTCATTTTATTGAATTGAACATTTTGAAGAGAAAGTCCAGAATTGAACAGCCGTGGCGGGGGGCGTGCCGTGGCGGGGGGCGTGCCGTGGCGGGGGGCGTGCCGTGGCGGGGGGCGTGCCGTGGTGGGATGACCTCAATGCTCACCCCTCCCCCTCTTTTACCTTTCAGTGGACTTCATTACCTGCGGCCTGAAATCGAAGGTTCGCTATGAATCCAAAGACTCTCATTTTGAAGTTCAGGCTGACGGCTCCATCGTAGTGAAGGAACATCTGAAGCTTCATGGACACCGAGAGTTCAGTGTTGTGGCATTGGAGGGGAATAATGAGCTGACCGAGACCACCGTGATACTGAGAAAACGCCACCCCCACCACAAACAGGTGAGTCCCCCGTGTGTGGTGCAGGTAGGTCAGGCTGTATGAATGATGGGGGTCTTCCTCCCATGTCTCTCCCTACCTCCAATAATACTATTAGTAGAGGAAGCTCCAGACTGAATGGGGCTTATTGATGCTGAAAATATTCTTCCTTAGCTGTCGGTGGGGGTGGGGTGTCCATAGAGTCAGGGCAGCTACAATGGGGCCCGGGTTCAGTTATACACCAATATACCCTTTACTGTGACCTCACCCAGAGAGGTGCTGGACTGTCCACACAGAACCACACAGGGGAAGTACCGGGCAGGTCCACAGATACTTCTATATGTATCCCCTGTGGTCAGTCCAATGATCGAGCCCAGGGGACCCATGGGTCTAAAGCAGGGGGTCTCAAACTGGCGGCCCCCCAGCTGTGGCGAAACTACAAGTCCCATGAGGCATTGCAAGGCTGACAGTTAAAGCGGAGGTTCAGGCAAAAATTGATCATCCGCTTTTCAGAACCCTCCCCCCCTCCGGTGTCACGTTTTGCACCTTTCAGGGGGGAGGGGGGTGCAGATACCCATCTAAGACACATATTTGCACCCACTTCCGGGCATAGACCCCCCACCTCTTCCTATCCCGCCGCACTGCCTGCTGAGACACACACACGGGTCCCAGAGACAGCGCGGAGCATTCTCATTGCGCTGCACGACTCACGCATGCGCTGTAGGGAACCGGGAAGTTAAGCTGCAAGGCTTCATTTCCTGATTCCCATACAGAAGATGGCGACGGCAGCATCCGAGGACGGAGGGGCGGTTCGGCCTCGGGTGCCGACATCACTGGACCCCAGGACAGGTAAGTGTCCTTATATTAAACGTCAGCCGCTGCAGTATTTGTAGCTGTTGACTTTAACATAATAAAAATGTCAGCGGGACTCCCCCACTGTAAGTTGCAAGCATGACTCCCACCGGCAGAGGCATGATGGGACTTGTAGTTTTCCAGCAGCTGGAGGGCCGCCAGTTTGAGGTCTAAAGGCATTGTGCTCGGGTTCCCTCGCATAGCTATACTGTAGAGGATCCATCCAGTCATGGGAAGAGTCAGCAGCCAATGAGAAGATCACAGTGGAGGACTCGCTCCGGGGCTCCTTCTGTCTGTAGCTGTGTAAATGGTACATGAAGGGTTCCATGAGTAGATGAGAACATATGGAAACTCATATCTAACTGATAATACTAATACAGCAAAAAGGAAAATGTTTATGTAAATCTCACAGCAGCTTGAGCATTGATGGTGAACCTGCTGGCATCTGCGATCTTTACATTAACATTCCAAGGAGACATCAACCTACAATACACAGGTTGTGTTCTCCCAGCCATCGGACCGCGCGGGATCGGGGAGCGCGGGATCGGGGAGCGTGGGGTCGGGGAGCGAGGGATCGGGGAGCGAGGGATCGGGGAGCGCGGGATCGGAGAGCGCGGGATCGGGGAGCGAGGGATCGGGGAGCGTGGAGCGCGGGATCGGGGAGCGTGGAGCGCGGGATCGGGGAGCGTGGGATCGGGGAGCGCAGGATCGGGGAGCGCGGGATCGGGGAGCGAGGGATCGGGGAGCGTGGAGCGCGGGATCGGGGAGCGAGGGATCGGGGAGCGTGGAGCGCGGGATCGGGGAGCGTGGAGCGCGGGATCGGGGAGCGTGGGATCGGGGAGCGCAGGATCGGGGAGCGCGGGATCGGGGAGCGCGGGATCGGGGAGCGCGGGATCGGGGAGCGCGGGATCGGGGAGCGTGGGATCGGGGAGCGTGGGATCGGGGAGCACAGGATTGGGGAGCGCGGGATCGGGGATCGGGGAGCGCGGGATCGGGGAGCGCGGGATCAGGGAGCACGGCATCGGAGAGCGCAGGATCGGGGAGCGCGGGATCGGGGAGCGCAGGATCGGGGAGCGCGGGATCGGGGAGCGCCGGATTCCACTAACGGTCAGGAATCAGTCAGCGCTGTTTCCAATCATGTGATCAATATAATAGCCATGAAGAGGGGATCTCATGAGGTTTGGAGGCCGCAGACGTCTTTGTATTTCCTCCCTTGTGCCAAGTTTGGGCGACACGGAAGGATTTAAAGTCTCTTTCCACCAAAAACTGCTTTGTGTTTTGCAGCATTGGTTTTCAGAGACGTCTAATTCCGCGTACACACGACCGGACTTGGGTCCGACAGACTTTCGGTGGAGTTCTGACGGACTTTCCGAATGAACGGACTTGGCCACACACAATCACACCAAAGTCTGATGGATTGGAACGTGATGACGTACGACCGGACTAGAATAAGGAAGTTCATAGCCAGTAGCCAATAGATGCCCTCACGTTGGTTTTTGTCCGTCGGACCAGCACACACACGAGCGAATTTCTCGGTAGGAACTGGGTCCAGCGGAAAAATTTGAAACGTGTTCCATTTCTAAAGTCTGTCAGACTTTTGCAAATCAAAAGTCCGCTGCAGCCCCACACACACACGATCGAATGGTCTGCCAGAATCGTTCCGTCAGACTTTTGATGTTGAAAAGTCCGCTCGTGTGTACGCGTCATTACACAATCCCCCCAGTCTGGTCACCTCAGGGAGGACTCGTCAAGGGTTTCCATTCTTCCTGTTGGGCCTTCTATTTATTTCAAGGTGTCGGGTCAGAGAGTGAGGAGCTCCAATGGGGGGATGTGGGGCGGAGTCCTAGAATGATATAGGAAGAAAGCAAAATGAAATGTCCCCTTCGGGTGGATCTATTTTTAGTTATAAAGTGTTTTATTTTGCTGATTGTGATAATTGTTTGTGTCCTCTGCAGGCTGAACATTCTCATCCATCACGTGAGCTTCGCAGGCAGAAGAGAGATTGGGTCATCCCACCAATTCAATGCTCTGAAAATGAAAGAGGCCCATTTCCTAAAAGGCTCATTCAGGTACCTACAACCCAAACCTTTCTCCTTCCATATAGAATACATCACACATTGGTTATTAGCACAGAGGGCTCAGCATGTCTTCCTTCTGTGTCAGCAGAGCCGGTGTCCTATCATATAAGGTCCCCCATCGGATAGTGTCTTCTGTGTAGTGCGCATGCGCAGTACACAGCAACACAGATTCCGAAAATTGCCGAAGATGAACGGCGCCTGCGCTGAGTCCAGGTTCTATCCCCACCATCCAAGTGGACATAGAGTAGGAATATAAAAGAGCCGAGCGCAGCGAGGCCGAACCCAAAGCGTGGTGAGCAAAGCTCGCCTGCGAGGGGCCCTCTAATATTCACAACCCTATGTCCGCTTGGATGGTGGGGCCACCACCTCCACTCACGGCACAGGTGCCATTCAGCTTCGGAGATTTTCCGAAGCTTCGTCTGCTCCGTACTGCGCATGCGCAGTACGGGGCGGACGCTATATGATGGCCGGACACTATATGGCAGAACACCGGACTTGTGCCAACCTGTGCATTGATTATGTGGCCCAAATTTTGATATGATAGTTATATACATTTGGATGTTCCTTTCCAAAATCATGGGCAATGATATGGAATTAGCCCCACTCTACAGCTTTAACACCCTCCACTTTTTGGGAAGGCCTTCCACAAGGTTTTGGAGTGCCTGTGGAATGTTCAGCCCATTCCGTAAAAACAGCATTTGTGAGGTCAGACACTAATGTTAGATGAGAAGACTCACAATTGGTGTTCCAATTCATTCATAAGATGTCCGGTAGGGTTGAGGTCAGGGCTCTGTGCAGGACACTTGATTTCCTCCACCCATCACACCTCTATGAGCTTGTTGGACATTTGAACATACCTTTATGAGTTGCCGAAATTTGCCTTCCTGGGTTACCCGGGTTTCTACTTATTGTAGCTATAACATCCTCCACTCCTCTGGGAAGACTTTCTACAAGATTTTGGAAGATATCGCTGGGAATATGTACCTGTTGCTGAATTTATTCTCTCTTGATAAGAGGAGATTAAGGGGGGGGGGGGGGTATGATCACCATGTATAAATATATAAGGGGTCCATATAGTGAACTTAGTGTTGAGTTATTCACTTTACAGTCAACAAAGAGGACAAGGGGGAGGAAAAGAGATTTCATCTCCAAATACGGAAAGGTTTCTTCACAGTAAGAGCTGTGAAAATGTGGAATAGACTCCCTGCAGAGGTGGTTCTGGCCGGCTCAGTGGATTGCTATAAGAAAGGCTTGGATTATTTCCTAAGTGTACAGAATATAACTGGGTACTAAAATTTATAGGTAAAGGTGATCCGGGGAAAATCCGATTGCCTCTCGAGGAATCAGGAAGGAATTTTTTCCCCTGCTTTAGCAAATTGGATCATGCTCTGCTGGGGGTTTTTGCCTTCCTCTGGATCAACTGTGGGTATAGAATTGGGTATATTGGATTGTATGATAATATATATATATAATTTTTTATTTATTTTTTTGTGGTTGAACTGGATGGACTTGTATCTTTTTTCAACCTAACTATGTTTGTGAGGTCAGGTACTGATGTTGAATGAGAAGACTTGGCTTACATGTTGGGCCTCACATTAGGCACCAGAAAAAAGACCTGCCTCCTAACTGGTACTCCAATTCACCCCAAAGGTGTTCAGTAGGGATGAGGTCAGGGCTCTGTGCAGGACACTTGAGTTTCTCCAGACTGGTCAACTCACGTCTTTATGCAGTTACCCCCCCCCCCCCCCCTTCTTTGTGTCTATAACAGCCTTCACTTCTCATGGAAGACTTTCCCCAGATCTTGAAGGGTGTCTGGGGAATTTGTGCCCATTTGTGAGGTCAGGTACTGATGTTGGATGAGAAGACCTGGCTTTTTCCAAAGGTGATCAGTATGGATGAGGTAAGGGCTCTGTCCAGGACACTGGAGTTCCTCCAACACCAAACTGGTCACACCATGTCTTTATGGAGCTGGCTTTGTACATCACAGGGGACAGTCATAATGGAACAGAAAAGGGTGTTCATCAAACTGTTACCATAAGGCTGGAAGAGCGCAATTCTCTACAATGTCTTTGTATGATGGAGGATCACCAGCACCCGTCAGTGGAAACGCCTGAACGCCATCATTTGAAGGGGTGTCCACATACTTTAGGCCATATAGTGTAGTAGTTGTTAGATGTCCACAAACTTTTGGATATATAGTATAGTGTAGTCACAGTTTAGGAGCAATCCTTCATATCCACCCTTGGGCCTCAGAAAATTAGGAAAATAAAAGTATGATGTGGTCACAAGGATGGAGCAAAGTTAAGAATCATGAAAATGAAGAAGGAGCCTCCACCTGTATAAAAAAATAATCGGGACTTATGTGCCTCTTCCCATTTCTAGGTCAAGTCCAGCCGGGCAGGCGAAATTTCTGTGTTCTACAGCATCACCGGCCAAGGGGCCGACTCTCCGCCCGTGGGGACTTTTGTCATTGAGAGGAGTACTGGATGGCTTAACGTGACCCGACCGCTGGACAGGGAGACTATACCCAGCTATACGGTAAGTAAACATTTTATCTGCTAACTAATGCTGATTACCTCTGAGACCTGCCTGTCTGGGCCCAGTCTAATTCCGCACACACATCATTGTGTCTTGTGACTGACCAGTTGTTTTATTACATTTTTAAATATTTTATTAATGATATTTTTACCTGTTTTTGCCTTTAAAATATTTATACGATTATATAACTCTTGGAAGACATTATGGTCATTATTTATTACTGCTAAACTATACAGTAGTACCTTGAATTACGAGCATAATCCGTTCCAGAAGATTGCTTGTAATCCAAAGCACTCGTATATCAAAGCGAGTTTCCCCATAGGAATCAATGGAAACACAGAGAATTAGTTCCACAGTAACTGCTGGTGTATGCAGTACCGCATGTGGCCAGAGGTGAGGGGGCACTCAGCCGCTCGAAGAAACACGGAGTGTTCCCGAGTGTCTCCGAGCACTGCTGGCGCCCCTACACCTTTGGCCAGGTTCGTTACTGCACACCCCAGCTACTTGAATCCTGCTTGTCTTTTGCGAGACAACGCTTCCAAACCGAGTCAGGATTTGAAAAAAAAAAAGAATAGCTCATATTGTGAAATGCTCATAAACCGCGTTACTCGCAATCCAAGGTCGTACTGTATATAAAATATACAAGATAATTAATAACGATCAGGCGTTCTCCCTGTCCTGATCCTCCTCACCAAGAACCATTTCCTGCACTAAGCACTTTCCCTCCTCAGCGGGGGTCTCGGTCCCTGACCTTCCACTTACTCCAGGTGCGCCTGAATGATGCGGGTCACCCCAATTTATAGAGTCCCACACCAAGATGGCCGTTGGAGGTCTCGAGATCACATCATCCAATCAAACTGATGGGGTCCATAAAAGCACATTTTCCTCAATGGTTGCCGCTCCACCTGTGACAATGGCACAGCACCACCTACAGGTTGGAGGAAAACCTGCACCTGCCTACAACCGGGGTGTGCGGAGAATGTACCCCTGTGAGTGGGCGTAAGTTTGTTTTATTACAGAAGAAGCATTTCCTTCCTACAATAACAAGCCTGCCTGCTCACAATATCTAATTTTTAATGATAGTTCCGCTCTCACATGGTGTGGATCTCTTGTAGCACGGTAGTTTCCTATAATGTGACATCTCTCTGTAACACAGCGGGTTGACGTCACAGGTAGGTGTTGGGCGAAAGGTCGGTCTGAGCATGAGGTCGGGCCGAACGTTGGCTGTTGGCCCCGTTCGGGGAACTCCAGAATTCGTAGGGTGTTGGGCGGGAGTGTGTGCGCTGCACGGTGTGTTCTTTACCGTGATTGGGCAAAGCTTTTCCTTAACAACAAATGAGTCATCAGCTGTCAACGGGCTTCCCTGCTGACAGTTGAATTTAAAAAACAAAACAAAAACGTTTGCTGGGCATTTGCCGGTAAAAATAGTAATAAAAAAAAAGGGCGTGCCCCCCCCCCCAAATTCATACCCTTTCCCCTCCTGAACCATACAAGGCCACATGCCTTTAACGTGGGAGGGGGTGCTTTGGGACAGAGGGGCAGACAAGGGTCTCTGCCCCAAAATCCTGGGCTGTGATTGTAGGGGCCTGCAGGCTTCCTGCAAGCTTCCTTTATTTAACAAGGGGGCCCCCAGATCCCCCCCCCACATGTGAATGATTATGGGGTACATAGTACCTCTACCCATTCACCAAAAAACTGTCAAAAAGTAATAAAAACACAGAGACAGTTTTTGACAATTCCTTGCTGGAATTTGGGAGCCCCCTCGTTATAGGGGACTTCCAGATTCCGATAAGCCCCCCGCCCACAAACCCCCACCATCACTGCTCAGGGTTGTGGGGAAGAGACCATTGTTCCCATCAACATGGAGACAAGGTGCTTTGGGATGGAGGGGGCAGACCCCCCATGTTGCGGGCATGTGGCCTGGTATGGTTCAGGGCCTTCACGCCGTTATTTAAATAGCTGGTTGTCGGCAATCGCACCCATGAGTCAATTTAAATGTGATTTTTTTTTTTTTCTTTAGAAATGTGATTTTTGCTGCAGCAGGTTCTATGCATGCTACAGATGCACCACTTTACAGGCAGACAAAGGGGACCCCCAGGCACTATATTTAAAGGAATTTTTCATTTTTATTGTTGCATTTTAAGCATCATCACTGCTCCTGAAAAAAAACTTTTGTTTGCACTTATACATGTCCCCCAGGGTAGCACCCGCACCCCCATACCCCTTTTATGGCCAATTATTTGCATATAAGCTTTCAAATTGGGCACTTTTGATTTCTCATGTTCGGCTCCCATAGACTTCAATGGAGTTCACTGTTTAGATCAGAACTTTTCCCCTGTTCAGGAGTTCTGCTGCGAACCGAACAGGGGGTGTTTGGCCCATTATTAATCACAGGGTGGGATAAAAGTGGGTTTTCTTTGGGGCAAGTCATTGGGTTCACTACAAGATTTTCTCCCAGTTTCTGTTATACGTCTGACAAGATTCTAAAATAATAGATTGTTCCTTCTTGTTTCAGGTCTTGGTCTACGCCGTCTCCTCAAATGGACAACAAGTGGAGAACCCCATTGAGATTATTATTAAAGTGACCGATCAGAACGACAATCGTCCGTCCTTCACCCAGGAGGTGTTTGAAGGCTCAGTGGCCGAGGGGTCCAAACCAGGTAAGTTGTCAGAACTCAAATTTAAAGTGGATCTTTTAGAGCAGGAGTAGGCAGCCTTGAAGAGGTGGAGATCTACATGAACAACATGAACGAGATCAAAGTCCACTGGGGCTCAACACCATTTTTTTTTTCTTTTAGACACTAGCAAGACCTAACAAATTAGTAAGGGAAACATAATAATGGTGAGACTCGTAGTGGAAACATATATAATATAAATGTCATTGTAAAAATATGAATGTAACCTTCCTTAAAAGAGGACGGTGTCAGTAGAGCAGTGGACGGTGTCAGTGGGGCAGTGGACGGTGTCAGTGGGGCAGTGGAGGGTGTCAGTGGAGGAGTGGACGGTGTCAGTAGGGCAGTGGACAGTGTCAGTGGGGCAGTGGAAGGTGTCAGTAGAGCAGTGGACGGTGTCAGTAGGGCAGTGGACGGTGTCAGTGGGGCAGTGGACGGTGTCAGTGGGGCAGTGGACGGTGTCAGTGGGGCAGTGGACGGTGTCAGTAGGGCAGTGGACGGTGTCAGTAGGGCAGTGGACGGTGTCAGTAGGGCAGTGGATGGTGTCAGTAGGGCAGTGGAGGGTGTCAGTGGAGGAGTGGACGGTGTCAGTAGGGCAGTGGACGGTGTCAGTAGGGCAGTGGATGGTGTCAGTAGGGCAGTGGATGGTGTCAGTAGGGCAGTGGATGGTGTCAGTAGGGCAGTGGACGGTGTCAGTAGGGCAGTGGAGGGTGTCAGTGGAGGAGTGGACGGTGTCAGTAGGGCAGTGGACGGTGTCAGTAGGAGCAGTGGACGGTGTCAGTAGAGCAGTGGACGGTGTCAGTAGGGCAGTGGACGGTGTCAATAGAGCAGTGGACGGTGTCAGTAGAGCAGTGGACGGTGTCAGTAGGGCAGTGGACAGTGTCAGTAGGGCAGTGGACGGTGTCAGTAGAGCAGTGGACGGTGTCAGTAGAGCAGTGGACGGTGTCAGTAGGGCAGTGGACGGTGTCAGTAGGGCAGTGGACGGTGTCAGTAGGGCAGTGGACGGTGTCAGTAGGGCAGTGGACGGTGTCAGTAGGGCAGGGGATGGTGTCAGTAGGGCAGGGGATGGTGTCAGTAGGGCAGGGGATGGTGTCAGTAGGGGCAGTGGATGGTGTCAGTAGGGGCAGTGGATGGTGTCAGTAGGGGCAGTGGATGGTGTCAGTAGAGGAGTGGACGGTGTCAGTAGGGCAGTGGATGGTGTCAGTAGGGCAGTGGATGGTGTCAGTAGGGCAGGGGACGGTGTCAGTAGGGCAGTGGACGGTGTCAGTAGGGCAGTGGATGGTGTCAGTAGAGCAGTGGATGGTGTCAGTAGAGGAGTGGACGGTGTCAGTAGGGCAGTGGACGGTGTCAGTAGGGCAGGGGATGGTGTCAGTAGGGCAGTGGACGGTGTCAGTAGGGCAGTGGACGGTGTCAGTAGGGCAGTGGACGGTGTCAGTAGGGCAGTGGACGGTGTCAGTAGGGCAGTGGACGGTGTCAGTAGGGCAGTGGACGGTGTTGGTAGCTTTTTATTTTCATTATTTGGTGGTGGGGATGAGCTGGATGGTCATTTGACTTTTTCATCAAATAATCTTCCAGGATTTGTTGTCATGTGATGACTTTAGTGAAGCGGCACTCCCTATGGGCACTACCTATGGGCACTCCCTCCAGATACTTCCATTGTAATGTCTCTTTTCCTCCCCCTTTAGGGACTCCTGTGATGAATGTCACAGCAATAGACGCCGATGACACCGAGGACACGAATAACGGCATTCTCGCCTACTATATCACAAATCAGGATCCCCCTTCACCTACCTCTACAATGTTCACCATCAATCAAGCCACCGGACTGATCAGCGTTGTGACCTCCGGATTGGATCGCGAGGTTTGTGATTGAATGATATCTTCTTCTATCTTCTTGCAGCTTTGGTGGCGAGGAATCCCCACCACCACTCACAGTCCCGGCGAACCATTGCTGCCATTCCACGACTACTGGTGTCTTCCTCCAGTGATGGATTTCATGATATTCTCTTGACACAATGATTTTTTTCCTCTACACAATAAGGCCCCTTTCACACGATCGGCCCGCAAAGATCCCCCTGTCCGTTTTTCAGGTGGATCTGAGTGGGGCACCAATTGCCTTCTATGGGGAGGTGATTGTCATCAGAGATGTGTCCCGCCTACCATCCGATCCAAGACAAGATCCGCTCAAAAGAGACGGATGGCGATACGTTCCTTTCCATTTTCATCCAATCTCCCCGAGAATAGCGGGGTCCTCACAGGTCCCTGCACAGTGAGTGGAAACGGACCTGTCACCCGCCGACTCAGCGCGGGGATCAATGGATCTGAGCGGATCTGACCCTTGTGAAAGGGGCCTTAAGCCCAGGTTTACACCAGTGCGATCACAGACATCACATGTGATTCGCATCCGCACCTGTGGTGCTGATCACATGCGATGTTTGTGAGATGCGAATTCAGCCATACAGTTGTTTCTTCTACTGCGATTCCCATCTTCTAAGGGGATCCCACAGGTCTGGTATATACATAGTTGGCTCAAGCTGGAACAATGTAACTAGATAAAATCTGCTATACCTGGAATTCATCTCGTATCTTGCCTCGCTTTTACCCCCCTCTGCTCTGTTCAGTGCTGGGAGCCAATGGAAGTATCTGGTAGTTGTGGGTATGGAGGAGCATGTGACCCAGTCAGTGCGGTTCCATAGCGAGTCCATAGTCCTGGCTAAGGAGGGTGAAGAGAAGAACCAATGAGAGGAAAGGAAGGTGGGTGGGGGGGGGGGTTGCAGTAAAGTGAACCTCTTTCTCTCTCTTGCATGGACAAATCAGAGGTCCTCTTTCGGGGGGTCGCACCCAGAGGGGTCATAATATTCGGAGGTAAAAGATCGGCCCCTCGCCCCGTATCCTGCGGATCACAATTTCTGTTATGGCTGCCGGGTGATATTTTCAGGCTTCATGTTGCTGAATTATTTCCTCAGCTGTCAGATGCCCTTTAGATCGGCCTGCAAGGGCCAATGAAGTCTTTGCTCCTTACTGCCCCCTGTTGGTGAGTGCTGGCTGGACATGGAATAGAATGTAATTCATCATCGGGTATAATGGAAGGAGGATCTTCTGATGATACTTTGTATTTTCAGGGAAGAACACACAATGATTGTATTTCCGATACATAATATTTATTAATTACTTTTATTATCATATTCTTCTCAGCTGTATCCTGTGTATACTCTGACTCTCAAAGCCGCGGACCAGGAGGGGTTCGGATATGAAACCACCGCCAAAGCTGTGATCACCGTAACAGACGCCAATGACAACGCTCCCGTATTCGATCCCATCCAGGTGAGAGAGAAACCCGCCTTCCGCCATTATGTAACGCTCCGTGTAACTCCGCACAATGTTGTAGCAGCTGCTAAAGTGGAATTTAATATCCCTTATTTGGGTTTTGCACAGCGGCCATTTTGTTGTGGCCCTTGTATGCTTTTGTTGAGGTCCTGAAGTGCGGACATATGACTTCCGGAAAGATACCAACAACAAAATGTCATATATTTCAGCTTACCAGTCCTTAGATGTGGTGGCTGCATTCGTTTTCGTTTTAAATTAATTATCAGCAAGAACAGAAAAATTCCCATTGATCTCGCCAGAAACGCCCTGGTCGTTTTATGTGAGCTGAACAGAAAACACCAACAATGTTATCTTCCTTCTGTAAACTACTGACCCCTCCTCCACCCACAATGTAATGGAGATGAAATGAAGTCCAGCCTGGGTAACAACCTTGGCTCCTTTCATTGATACGGTGGAGGAGGGAGCGTATCCACCAGGGACAGGGAGTGTATTAGTTGCAGAATTGCCAGGGGGGAAAAATGAACACTAATGCAGCCACCACATCTGAGGACTTGTAAGCTTCAATATAGGACATTGTGGGGGGTTTAGATGCATAATAATAATAATTATACCCAGGAGAAATTTTGTCACAGTCCTGTGTCTTAGGGCCCATTCCATTTTAGAGGTTCCTCAGATGCTGCTACATATCCTCCTCTAGGAACCTTATACACAAAGGCCATTTAATATTCATTTTGTAAACAGAAGCTGTTTTGTAGGGGTTAGTCATTTTGTTATGGTCCTGTAGGCGGAGACCATTTTGTTATGGTCCTGTAGGCGGAGACCATTTTGTTATGGTCCTGTAGGCGGAGACCATTTTGTTATGGTCCTGTAGGCGGAGACCATTTTGTTATGGTCCTGTAGGCGGAGACCATTTTGTTATGGTCCTGTAGGCGGAGACCATTTTGTTATGGTCCTGTAGGCGAAGACCATTTTGTTATGGTCCTTTTTGGAGAAGCCCTGACATATAGTTCTACATTCATGAAGACCGTTATGTTGTAGTTCTGACATGAGATCTCTTAATTTCAGTACTCAGCGAAGGTCCCTGAAAACGCTGTGGGGTACAATGTTGCACTCCTGACGGTCACAGATGACGACACCCCCAACACAGACGCCTGGACAGCCGTATTTAAGATTGTTAAAGGCAATGAAGGAAACCTATTTGGCATAACTACAACCCCAGATAACATGGGTCAGCTGACAACGGTGAAGGTAAGCTCATTGTGGTTGCCGTACTAAGAGTCGTCCTTATGTGGAGCTGGACTCCGGGCATCAGCCAAATACACCGATTACATCTGTACATGAGAGCTGCTTTACCAGCCAAATACTTTATATTCCTCTCCATGGATTCCTGAGATATACACAGCACAGCCAGCCCAGAGACCCCACTGTTATTACGTTTATATAATAGAACCAGGTCTTGTCCCTTCCCCAGCCTGTGATTGGACAGTAAGGGAGAAACAGCTGACTGATGAGCTCTTCTCACTGTCACTCTGCTCTCTCTTGCTATCAGCATGCTGCTTGTGAGTACATGAGCACTGGGTATATTTGAATATAGTTGGGTATAGTTGGGTATAGTTGGGCATAGTTGGGTATAGTTGAGTATAGTTGGGTATAGTTGGGTATAGTTGGGCATAGTTGGGCATAGTTGGGCATAGTTGGGCATAGTTGGGCATAGTTGGGTATAGTTGGGTATAGTTGAATATATTTGAATATAGTTGGGCATAGTTGGGTATAGCTGGGCATAATGGAATATAGTTGGGTATAGTTGAGTATAGTTGGGCATGATTGGGTATAATTGAATACAGTTGGGTATAGTTGGGGTCCGGTTCGATACATTTCCAAAGGTATAGTTGGGTATAGCATGGTATAGTTGAGTAAAGAGGAGTATAGTTGGGGTTCTGGTTTGGGGAAATGTCCATATATATATTTGGGGTCCGGTTAGGTACAGTTCCATAGGTATAGTTGAGTATAGTTGAATATAGTTGAGTATAGTTGAATATAGTTGGGCATAGTTAGGCATAGTTGGGTAAAGTTGAATATAGTTGGGCATAGTTGAGTATAGTTGAATATAGTTGAGTATAGTTGAATATAGTTGGGCATAGTTGGGTAAAGTTGAATATAGTTGGGCATAGTTGGGTATAGTTGAATATAGTTGGGCATAGTTAAATATAGTTGGGCATAGTTGGGCATAGTTGGGTATAGTTGAATATAGTTGGGCATAGTTAAATATAGTTGGGTATAGTTGAATATAGTTGGGTATAGTTGAGTATAGTTGAATATATTTGGGCATAGTTAGGCATAGTTGGGTATAGTTGAATATAGTTGGGCATAGTTGGGTATAGTTGAATATAGTTGGACATAGTTGGACATAGTTGAATATAGTTGAATATAGTTGGGCATAGTTGGGTATAGTTGGGCATAGTTGGGTATAGTTGGGTATAGTTGGGCATAGTTGGGTATAGTTGGGTATAGTTGGGCATAGTTGGGCATAGTTGGGTATAGTTGAATATAGTTGGGCATAGTTGGGTATAGTTGGGCATAGTTGGGTATAGTTGGGCATAGTTGGGCATAGTTGGGTATAGTTGGGCATAGTTGGGGATAGTTGAGTATAGTTGAGTATAGTTGAATATAGTTGGGCATAGTTAGGCATAGTTGGGTATAGTTGAGTATAGTTGAATATAGTTGGGCATAGTTAGGCATAGTTGGGTATAGTTGAGTATAGTTGAATATAGTTGAATATAGTTGAATATAGTTGGGCATAGTTAGGCATAGTTGGGTATAGTTGGGTATAGTTGAGTATAGTTGAGTATAGTTGAGTATAGTTGAGTATAGTTGAGTATAGTTGGGCATAGTTAGGCATAGTTGGGTATAGTTGAGTATAGTTGAATATAGTTGAATATAGTTGAATATAGTTGGGCATAGTTAGGCATAGTTGGGTATAGTTGGGTATAGTTGAGTATAGTTGAATATAGTTGGGCATAGTTAGGCATAGTTGGGTATAGTTGAGTATAGTTGAATATAGTTGAATATAGTTGAATATAGTTGGGCATAGTTAGGCATAGTTGGGTATAGTTGGGTATAGTTGGGTATAGTTGAGTATAGTTGAATATAGTTGGGCATAGTTAGGCATAGTTGGGTATAGTTGAATATAGTTGGGCATAGTTAGGCATAGTTGGGTATAGTTGGGTATAGTTGAATATAGTTGGGCATAGTTAGGCATAGTTGGGTATAGTTGAATATAGTTGGGCATAGTTGGGTATAGTTGAATATAGTTGGGCATAGTTGGGTATAGTTGAATATAGTTGGGCATAGTTGGGTATAGTTGAATATAGTTGGGCATAGTTGAATATAGTTGGGCATAGTTGGGTATAGTTGAATATAGTTGGGCATAGTTGAATATAGTTGGGCATAGTTAGGTATAGTTGAATATAGTTGGGCATAGTTGGGTATAGTTGGGTATAGTTGAATATAGTTGGGCATAGTTGGGCATAGTTGAATATAGTTGGGCATAGTTGAATATAGTTGGGCATAGTTGAATATAGTTGGGCATAGTTGGGTATAGTTGAATATAGTTGGGTATAGTTGATTATAGTTGAATATAGTTGGGCATAGTTGGGTATAGCTGGGCATAATGGAATATAGTTGGGTATAGTTGAGTATAGTTGGGCATGATTGGGTATAATTGAATACAGTTGGGTATAGTTGGGGTCCGGTTCGATACATTTCCAAGGTATAGTTGGGTATAGCATGGTATAGTTGAGTAAAGAGGAGTATAGTTGGGGTTCTGGTTGGGGAAATGTCCATATGTATAGTTGGGTATAGTTGGGGTCCGGTTAGGTACAGTTCCATAGGTATAGTTGAGTAGAGTTGCGCTGATTTAGGTACAATTGGGTATAAGTGAACAAATATATTGCGCTTAAATGAAATAAACATGACACGTTTGTGACTCTTGGACTCACTTGTTTATATTATTTATTTACTGTTTATATCATTTAAGAGCAACATACTTGTTCACCTATTTAATTTTTGTGATAATATCTCACGTGATTGTTGCAGCTGTACTTTTTTAGTGTTTGTTTATCCTAAGCGCTGTTTATTTTTTATTTTTTATAATTGGGTATAGTTGGGGGTCATTTCTGTAGGTATACTGTAGTTGGGTATAGTTGGGGTTCTGGTTGGGTGCATTTCCATGGGTATAGTTGGGCACAATTGGATATATTTTGCCATAGTTCGTATAGTTGACTATAGCTGGATGCAGTTGGGTATAGTTGGTTGGTTACAGTTGGGTATAGTTGGCGTTCTGGTTGGGTGTATTTCCATAGGTATAGTTGGGCACAATTGGATATATTTGAGCTTAGTTTGGTATAGTTACTATAGTCCTGGTATAGTTGGTTACAGTTGGGTATAGTTGGGGTTCTGGTTGGGTGCATTTCCATGGGTATAGTTGTGTATAGTTGGGCATAGTTGTGTATAGTTGGTAACAGTTGGGTATAGTTGGGGTTCTGGTTGGGTGTGTTTCCATAGGTATAGTTGGGCACAATTGGATATATTTGAGCTTAGTTTAGTATAGTTACTATAGTTGGTTACAGTTGGGTATAGTTGGGGTTCTGGTTGGGTGTGTTTCCATGGGTATAGTTGGGCACAATTGGATATATTTGAGCTTAGTTTGGTATAGTTACTATAGTCCTGGTATAGTTGGTTACAGTTGGGTATAGTTGGGGTTCTGGTTGGTTGTATTTCCATAGGTATAGTTGGGCACAATTGGATATATTTCGGCATAGTTTGGTATAGTTACTATAGTCCTGGTATAGTTGGTTACAGTTGGGTATAGTTGGGGTTCTGGTTGGGTGTGTTTCTATGGGTATAGTTGGGCACAATTGGATATATTTGGGAATAGTTTGGTATAGCTAGGTATAGTTGGGGTTCCATTGGCTGGACATGTAGACTTGCATTTGGATATGAAATAAAATATAAAAAAGCACTGGTTAGCTTATCTAAGCAGGAAGCAGAGCCTGCCTATGTAATGAGCAATAAGAATAATCAATGCACCAGATCGAGCTGCTATAATACTCTGATGTATAACTGTCAATCAATCGTTTCCTCCTGATTGCAGGGACTGGACTTTGAACTGAAGAGACAATACATCCTGTTGGTAGCGGCCACCAACCAAGTCGGCTTTTCTGTACCACTGGTAACTTCTACCGCCACCGTCACGGTGGATGTGGAGGATTTGAATGAGGCTCCGATCTTCGTACCGCCAGTGAAGAATGTCACTGTCCGGGAGGATCTGC
This sequence comes from Lithobates pipiens, assembly GCF_037356315.1. Taxonomy (NCBI): domain Eukaryota; kingdom Metazoa; phylum Chordata; class Amphibia; order Anura; family Ranidae; genus Lithobates; species Lithobates pipiens. The sequence continues at coordinate 725,495 of NW_027507686.1, read as the reverse complement.
CGAGTGGCCAAGAGGTGGCGTCCTACACGGCTCAGGACCCCGACAAGGCGCAGATCCAAAAGATCACGTAAGTGGTGATTGTAAGATTTCTGTCACTAAAACCCGACAACCTTCTACATCTACATCCTTCATATTTCTACATCTTCCATTTATAAAGTGCCCCTCCATGCAGCTCCGCCTAAGGCCTCACCCGAGAGCTTGATACAGCCACAGCTGGTGACGTCGGTGGGCGGGCATCTGCCAGCCCAGTGAAGGACTGAAACTTCTGACGTTATTTTCATTGCTGTCCTTCCTGTCCCGGTGACACCCGCACTTCCTGCTTTTATGTCTGAGCGGCACAGGAACCAGAAGTGGAATATTCCCTTGTTTTAGCCAAAGCAAAAAAAAAGTTACAGTTTTTTTTGGGATTAATCCATTTTTATTAATATTTTCTTATCGGTAAAATACAGCAAAATAATAATAATAATCATGAACATTTTCATATACAGAAAAAAATCTATGTACACACATATATTTATATAAAAACAATGCTGATCATTGTAACATAAAAGTTTTCAACTGTCATGAATGGTTGACGGCTTTGATTTCCAGTGATCTGTGACTGACTACAGCTAATATAGTTACATAGTTGAAAAAAGTCCATCTAGTTCAGCCAATTAAAAAAAAAAAGAATGCATGGTACAGGTTACTCTGATTGGCCCAGGTATCATGTGATAGCTGTTGGCCAATCACAGCATAGGAAACACAGCTGTTATCAATGAATTTATTCATAACAGCTTTGTAGACATTGTGATCATGTGACTGCTCCCCAGGCACGGGTACTGGGCAGGCTGGATGATGTCATACGTGATCCAACCTGCCTGTGCCGGCCACTCGCAGTAAAAGCACTATGGGTGGTCAGCAAATAGTTAATTGAGGACATAGAGCCAGGAATCACTGAGTGCAATACCATCTCGGAGGTCAAAGGTTGCTGTATTTTGTCATGATTTAGGCCCCTTTCACACTACCGTTCCGTTCAGTCCCGCCTGTCAGTTTTTCAGGCGGACCTGAAAGGATGCTCCATAGAGGTCTATGGAGCGTCGGATGTCAGTGGTGACATGTCTGCTGACATCCGACCCACTCCAATCCGAAAAAGTGTGATGGAGGAAAAAGCTATTTTTCCATCCGTCATCGGATCGGGGGACACTGCGGCCCGTCGTCATCCGATCTCCCATAGGGGAGAGCGGCGCTGTGACAGGTCCATCCCTGCGCAGTGTGCAGAGACCGCCCTGTCATCTTCCTGCTCAGCGGAGATCGCTCCGGCAATCCCCGCTGAGCAAGCGGATATCCATGGGGCGGATCATCACTGATCCGCCCCGTGTGAAAGGACCAGGGGTCAAGTCCTGGGGAAAAAAATGTGGGAACTCCCACCCAAGATCCTCTCCCCCACCAAAAAAAATAAATAAAAAATAATGATACGTTCATATACACGAATGCTTCATAATTGGTATTTTTCATCCAATTTTTGTATTGTGTGTCTGAAGCTTAACTGTTAGTACATAAAAAAAAACCTCAATAAACATAAATCCGGTAATTCTCTGAATAATCAGCATTCATTCATTGTGCTTCCATGTCATGTGACCATCATGTTCTGATCTTTATTGGGGAATTTTATTTTGTATATTGAGTGTTTATGTGGGGAGTTTACACTTTTCATTGAGCAGAGTTTGGATAACACAGGGTTAAACGGAAAGGTGATAAATGAACAGCACATTATCTGAACAGATTGTTGGGGAGATAGTGATGTGTTCCTGCTTAGGAGATATATGTTAGCTTGGGGGGGGCTGCAAACTCTGCAGGGGCTCCAACACACACTCTCTGCTATTCCAACCCTTCACATATTTCCACATAAACTTCCCTCCTGGCATTAAACTTTGCAGGTATTGTGCCCAGCTTACCACCCCAAACTGATGTTCCTCCCTCAGCTCACCTCTCTCCCTGCATGTCCTGTGAGGGGAATAGCTGTGCTCCTCCTCTGGGGTCTCTCATTATATGGCACTGAAGATAGAGGAGGGGGGGATTCAGCGGGACACACAGAGCAAGTATGCAGGAGACTGGGGGGGGGTGAGGAGACAGAAAATCAGGAGGGGCCGGGGGGAGGAGCATCATGAGAGGTCTGACTAAATTGAATCTCTTAGCAGCAGGGACCTGATCTACCTGTCAGCTAGCTATGATTGACAGGTAGATCGAAGCAGAAGCTGTCATGGGGCCCCCTACTCGCAATGACTGAATGGTCAGGTGTGCGGCACTTACTATTGCGATCTGTGTTGGCGGCTGCTGGTGTAGCACCTGCCACACAGCTCGCATACTTCAAAGTCTTGCAGGACACGGCTTCTAATGGGAACTGAGTTCCTGTTGTGGAAAAAGTACAGGAACTCTGTTCCCATGCGTTCCCACAGGACTTGAGCCCTGGAAAGGACCCTTACAGTTCTAGAATATCCAATGTCACAGATTTAGTCTAATCGTCCAAATGACATCTGATTTTTTTCATGAAGTGATCCGTGAAATATGTACAAAACCAACTTGCCTCAACTCAGACGTTGGTCGTGACAAACTTTTTAAATGTTTTCCTGCAGCTATAGAATAGCCAATGACCCGGCCGGGTGGCTCAGTGTGAACCCGGATAATGGAATCATCACAGGAAACGGACAGTTGGATCGAGAGTCGGTGTTTGTGAAGGACGACATTTATAGAGCCATCATCTTGGCTGTGGACAATGGTGAGTGTCCCTCAAGTCTCCGATGTCTCGGAGAACATCTGATGGTTTCTGGACGTTGGTTTTTAGATTTGCTTTTCCTGCATGTTGTGTGGTTGGGACAAATGTCTGCATTTCTGAAACTATATACAGGAGGGCACACGGCTTCATGGTAGAAGGGGTGTACTGCCAAGGTGGTGGCATCAGAACATGGATTATAGTAAAATTCACCCTCTTCATAGGTCCTGGTGACCATTGTCAGGTGAAATTCCACACAACTACATCAGCCATGGAAGGTCTCACCAGTTTGGTGTTCTCCGCTCCACAGAGCCCGGGGCCATTTACACCGGAACTACAAACAAGTCACATTTTTATACATTTCATTCACAAAATTTGAAACCCCCAGAAATAAATATATAAAGGGCAGAACTTCTCTTATTCTGCTCTCCTTACTACACTCTAATGCAGTGACGGGGAACATTTTTGAGCCAGAGTGACGAAACTGCAACAAAAAACCAACATATATTTTTTTAAAGGTGCCAAGACTGCAATTAGTGCCAGCCACAGATAATGGCTGCAAGAGTCTCTCGCCAATCCCAGCGACACAGCAGCAATGCTTCCTCCGAACAGATGACCTCACTCTCGGTTGCCAGTGGAGACACCCGCAACTGGCACTGCAGGGGGTGGTATCCTTTCAGCCGCTCTGTCCCCTGGCTCACAGCATGCAGCTCCAGTCTCTCCCCCTTGCAGCAATTACTTCTCTCTCTCCGGGTGGTGATACCGGGCTGGACATTAAAATGGATCCATAGTCTTCTAGGACTACATGTCCCATGGTGTACTTGTCCTGGCTCCTTATTGGTCCCTGGCTGCAGCCAATGAGGAGGCAGGAGGAATTGGAGCAGGCGGCAATCTCTGCAAGCGCCGATCTGTCCCTGTCCAGATTAAGAATTAAACACCCTTTAGCCCACTTATGCCTTTATTTAGAAATCATTATGTATGATAAATCCATCGAGTGGAAATGTCTAAAATCGATCTGTACATCCCATAATCTCCACAGTGTGCCAAATAGTCTCCGTTCTACATGTCTAACATATTTCAGGCCAAAAGGGGCAGCAGTTGTATAGTGTGCTTACAGGAGGGAGAGAGCACATGGGGGGTGTCCCTGCACCATGAATGATTATGGGGGGGCTCAGTGACCGTCCAGCAGCAGATAGGAGATGGCATGGAGGGGTGCAGGACAGAATGGCGGGGTTACTCTCTGACCATATAGGATGTGTACACCGCTACAGACAATGTTGCAGATGCTGTAATACAATCACCACCCAGAATGTGGAATTTATTATGAAGTTCTTTAATATATATTGTGATTCCTACAGGTTCTCCCCCAGCCACCGGGACAGGCACCCTTCAGATCAAACTCCAAGATGTGAACGATAACGGGCCGTATCCGGAGTTTAAAGATGTCGTATACTGCCTGAAGAGTGCAGACCCCGTATCTATTAATATTATTGATAGAGATCTGCCCCCCTTTACAGCCCCATACAGGGCAGAACTGAGCCGCGAAGCTCGCAACAACTGGACAGTCAGCGTGGATAATGACAGTAAGTTCCCGCACATCGCTTCCTCCTGATTAAACTTTACATCATAAATGTAATAAAAGATAAATAAATATCTCTTTCTTGTCATAGGATATGACTTGACAATGACATCAGGTGCATTGTGGGTGTTTGGTGTCATTAGAGACTGTCTAGAGCCTGTTGCTTTCAGTCAGTCTGGCTGTGACCCTAAATGATCAGAGATATGGAATAGGTGAATATGTCTGTGCCTATGTACATAGGTACTTACTATGGGAGGCCTCATACCTGTTCCTTCTGATGTGTTGTAGGACGTTGTATCACACAGCACTGTACATTGCGTTAAGGCAAGTCAATCATTTTTTGTCCACTCTGCTGCTGAAAGAAAGACAAACAAAAGAAAACATACCGGCACCTTTTTTGCAACGCAGCACAGGACAAGGCACGAAATGCATTTCAGTGTATTGCAGTGTGCGGTTGCGCTGGTGCTTAGTGTGTTTTTATCGGGAGTACCAATAAAAAGTCATTTTATTTCCCTTCCTCCATCGCTCCTGCGTGCTTCCTTCTCTCTGATGTGACCGGTCCCCCTCCTCCTCTCTGATGTGACCGGTCCCCCTCCTTCTCTCTGATGTGACCGGTCCCCCTCCTTCTCTCTGATGTGACCGGTCCCCCTCCTTCTCTCTGATGTGACCGGTCCCCCTCCTTCTCTCTGATGTGACCGGTCCTCCTCCTTCTCTCTGATGTGACCGGTCCCCCTCCTTCTCTCTGATGTGACCGGTCCCCCTCCTTCTCTCTGATGTGACCGGTCCCCCTCCTTCTCTCTGATGTGACCGGTCCCCTTCCTTCTCTCTGATGTGACCGGTCCCCTTCCTTCTCTCTGATGTGACCGGTCCCCCTCCTCCTCTCTGATGTGACCGGTCCCCCTCCTTCTCTCTGATGTGACCGGTCCCCCTCCTTCTCTCTGATGTGACCGGTCCCCCTCCTTCTCTCTGATGTGACCGGTCCCCCTCCTTCTCTCTGATGTGACCGGTCCTCCTCCTTCTCTCTGATGTGACCGGTCCCCCTCCTCCTCTCTGATGTGACCGGTCCCCCTCCTTCTCTCTGATGTGACCGGTCCCCCTCCTTCTCTCTGATGTGACCGGTCCTCCTCCTTCTCTCTGATGTGACCGGTCCCCCTCCTCCTCTCTGATGTGACCGGTCCCCTTCCTTCTCTCTGATGTGACCGGTCCCCCTCCTCTGATGTGACCGGTCCCCCTCCTTCTCTCTGATGTGACCGGTCCTCCTCCTTCTCTCTGATGTGACCGGTCCTCCTCCTCCTCTCTGATGTGACCGGTCCCCCTCCTTCTCTCTGATGTGACCGGTCCCCCTCCTTCTCTCTGATGTGACCGGTCCTCCTCCTCCTCTCTGATGTGACCGGTCCCCCTCCTTCTCTCTGATGTGACCGGTCCCCCTCCTTCTCTCTGATGTGACCGGTCCCCCTCCTTCTCTCTGATGTGACCGGTCCTCCTCCTTCTCTCTGATGTGACCGGTCCCCCTCCTCCTCTCTGATGTGACCGGTCCCCTTCCTTCTCTCTGATGTGACCGGTCCCCCTCCTCTGATGTGACCGGTCCCCCTCCTTCTCTCTGATGTGACCGGTCCTCCTCCTTCTCTCTGATGTGACCGGTCCCCCTCCTCCTCTCTGATGTGACCGGTCCCCCTCCTTCTCTCTGATGTGACCGGTCCCCCTCCTTCTCTCTGATGTGACCGGTCCTCCTCCTTCTCTCTGATGTGACCGGTCCCCTTCCTTCTCTCTGATGTGACCGGTCCCCTTCCTTCTCTCTGATGTGACCGGTCCCCCTCCTTCTCTCTGATGTGACCGGTCCCCCTCCTCCTCTCTGATGTGACCGGTCCCCTTCCTTCTCTCTGATGTGACCGGTCCCCCTCCTCTGATGTGACCGGTCCCCCTCCTTCTCTCTGATGTGACCGGTCCTCCTCCTCCTCTCTGATGTGACCGGTCCCCCTCCTTCTCTCTGATGTGACCGGTCCCCCTCCTTCTCTCTGATGTGACCGGTCCCCCTCCTTCTCTCTGATGTGACCGGTCCCCTTCCTTCTCTCTGATGTGACCGGTCCCCTTCCTTCTCTCTGATGTGACCGGTCCCCCTCCTTCTCTCTGATGTGACCGGTCCCCCTCCTTCTCTCTGATGTGACCGGTCCCCTTCCTTCTCTCTGATGTGACCGGTCCCCCTCCTTCTCTCTGATGTGACCGGTCCCCCTCCTTCTCTCTGATGTGACCGGTCCCCCTCCTTCTCTCTGATGTGACCGGTCCCCCTCCTTCTCTCTGATGTGACCGGTCCCCCTCCTTCTCTCTGATGTGACCGGTCCCCTTCCTTCTCTCTGATGTGACCGGTCCCCCTCCTTCTCTCTGATGTGACCGGTCCCCTTCCTTCTCTCTGATGTGACCGGTCCCCTTCCTTCTCTCTGATGTGACCGGTCCCCTTCCTTCTCTCTGATGTGACCGGTCCCCTTCCTTCTCTCTGATGTGACCGGTCCCCTTCCTTCTCTCTGATGTGACCGGTCCCCCTCCTTCTCTCTGATGTGACCGGTCCCCCTCCTTCTCTCTGATGTGACCGGTCCCCCTCCTCCTCTCTGATGTGACCGGTCCCCCTCCTTCTCTCTGATGTGACCGGTCCCCCTCCTCCTCTCTGATGTGACCGGTCCCCTTCCTTCTCTCTGATGTGACCGGTCCCCTTCCTTCTCTCTGATGTGACCGGTCCCCTTCCTTCTCTCTGATGTGACCGGTCCCCCTCCTTCTCTCTGATGTGACCGGTCCCCTTCCTTCTCTCTGATGTGACCGGTCCCCCTCCTCCTCTCTGATGTGACCGGTCCCCCTCCTTCTCTCTGATGTGACCGGTCCCCCTCCTTCTCTCTGATGTGACCGGTCCCCCTCCTCCTCTCTGATGTGACCGGTCCCCTTCCTTCTCTCTGATGTGACCGGTCCCCTTCCTTCTCTCTGATGTGACCGGTCCCCCTCCTTCTCTCTGATGTGACCGGTCCCCCTCCTCCTCTCTGATGTGACCGGTCCCCTTCCTTCTCTCTGATGTGACGGGTCCCCCTCCTTCTCTCTGATGTGACCGGTCCCCTTCCTTCTCTCTGATGTGACCGGTCCCCCTCCTTCTCTCTGATGTGACCGGTCCCCCTCCTTCTCTCTGATGTGACCGGTCCCCCTCCTCCTCTCTGATGTGACCGGTCCCCTTCCTTCTCTCTGATGTGACCGGTCCCCTTCCTTCTCTCTGATGTGACCGGTCCCCTTCCTTCTCTCTGATGTGACCGGTCCCCTTCCTTCTCTCTGATGTGACCGGTCCCCCTCCTTCTCTCTGATGTGACTGGCCCCCCTCCTTCTCTCTGATGTGACCGGTCCCCTCCTTCTCTCTGATGTGACCGGTCCCCTTCCTTCTCTCTGATGTGACCGGTCCCCCTCCTTCTCTCTGATGTGACCGGTCCCCCTCCTTCTCTCTGATGTGACGGGTCCCCCTCCTTCTCTCTGATGTGACCGGTCCCCCTCCTTCTCTCTGATGTGACCGGTCCCCCTCCTTCTCTCTGATGTGACCGGTCCCCCTCCTTCTCTCTGATGTGACCGGTCCCCCTGAAGCTGCTTCTCTTCAAAGCATTGTAGGTGGTCGCACTCTGACATCACAGTGCAGGACCAGCAGTCCTGCGTTGTCAGTGAGGATGCCGAGCGCCCCGCCCACAATCTGGAACATCAGGGAGAGGAGAGCGCTGGCGACTGGGGGGGAGAGAAGGATAAGTAAAGCTGCTTTTTACTGGTGGCCTGGGAAATAAAGTGCAGTTAACGCGCAGGAGAACGCCGAACTGTACAAAAGCTCAGCTCTGTCAGGCTACACGTTGACATTTTGGAGTTGATTTACTAAAGGCAAATAGACTGCGCACTCTGCAAGTGCAGTGGCTCCAGAGATTAGTATATGAGGAGGACCTTCACTTTGCAAAGATTACCCAATCATATGCATGGGAAAATAAACTGCTTCATTTGCTTGCACGTGATTGGATGATGGAGGTCAGCAGCTATTCTGCTCATTTACTAAGCTCTGCATAAACTGCTCCAGCAAAGTGCTCAGGCTATTTGCCTTTAGTAAAGCCACCCCTTTGTGATCTTGCAAATATTTTGCAGATTTGCAGTAAAACTATTTACATTAAGCTGATCTCTCTTATTAAAACAATTATAAGACCGTAGTTCACATTTAATGCCAAACTCTCGATAATATGAAAAGATGAACAGCCTATTTAAAGATAAAATAAATAGAAGGCTCTAACTGCCATACCCAATCTGAAGCTGACCTCTGCTGCACCGCAGTACTTCTTTTCCACCACAAGATGTCCTCAGTCTTCCTGGCTGAATGATGGCTAGTGTCATTCAGCCCACTTCCTCTGAGCCAAGGCTGTCATGGACCCGCCCCACAGCCCGGGCTCAGGTAAGTCCTGCACCACGCACACATCATGATGTCACAGCGTGAGTACTGTTCAGGTCAGCTGTAAAGATGGTCCATGCCACCGCAGCAGAAGAAAAGGAGGCCAGGGGCAGATTTGGGGGGGGGGGGGCAATGGGCGATTCCCCCCCCCCCCCAGAAATATTACTGACTCCCAAGTCTACATCAGCAGCAAGCCGGGAGTGGCACCAATAGAGACCCTCTTGTTATTGCATCACCTGGTGTTTAGCAACCAGTGACGTCACGTCCACAGTCCGAGCAGAGGAGGAGGAGAGCGTGGCCCCAGCATTCAGAGCGGAGCAGAGGGGGATTTTTGGCTGCCCCCACCTCCTCCCTCCATCTTCCACAGGCTCCAGTGTGGTGTGAGTGAGGGATGGGAGCTGTGTAGTAGGGAGCAGTGTAAGCAAGACACATTCCCTGAAGGTTTGTATTAGTTTTCACTTTAGGCTGGAGTCCAACCAACAGGGAAATATGTCCTTCCCTCCATTAAATCACCTCGATAAGCTGAGCCGCCCCTAGAGGAGGTCCCATGACATCAGATCAGCCTCGGAAAAAATACATGTTTTATTTATGTACAGTATATATATATATATACACCCACCCCACCCGCATCAAATCATTCTCTGCAGCTATTACCTTTTGTACCACCACCCCCTCCCTTTAGAATGTAAGCTCTACGGGCCGGGCCCTCCTGTACCTTCTGTATTGTACTGTAATTGTGTTGTTCCCCCCCATACATTGTAAAGCGCTGTGTAAACTGTTGGCGCTATATAAATTGATAATAATAATAATACACACACTGGTATGTACACACTCACACACAACAAGGAGGGTGGGGGGTCAAACACACTGGGATGTTGCGGTAATATTTTGGTAGGCCCTGTAGTGTGTATATTATTTCTCTCTTTGAATAATTGTTGCTTTTTGTTTTTGTTTTTTACAGCACTTCTGATTAAACCAATCAGGGAAATGGCTGAAGAGATCTATGATATACCCGTCACCCTCGTTGATGTCGGGGATATGAAAAACACAACTATATTGCGTATGCAAGTGTGCCAATGTACAGCCGAAAATAACTGTGACAGTCCAAAGGCATTGGCTGGAGGCCTGGGCATCCCTGTCATCCTGGGCATCCTCGGGGGTATCCTGGCTCTTCTCAGTAAGTAGTATTAGTGCTCGGGGGAGGGGGGGGCTCACACGGCCTAAACATTCCCTTCATCTGCTGGACATAGATATTCACCTAGGACCATGGAACAGTCTTGCTGGAATATTTTCTGAAAGCTCACCCATCCTGGGGAAATGCTGCTCCAGGCTCCCATCAGTGCTGCCCACATGTGTGACGGCCACCGGTCATCTGATCACTTGGGAAAGGAAGCCAGCCAGAAATCTGATCTTCTCCGTTACCAGAGGTCAGAGGAACAAGTCCCTGTAATCATGGGACCAGCAGCACTGAATCCAGCCTGGAGCAGCATTTGCCCCAGAAATGGTAATAATATTAACCTGTTACTACTTTATTGACTGAGGCAAGGTTGTTAAAATGGAACTTCACCCAAAAGGGGGAGGCTGTTTGTTGCCCCCCCCCCCATCTCCTCTGCTGCTATATTTGGCACTTTTTTTTTGGGGGGGGGGGAGCGAGTACCTGAATATGACCCGCTCACACTCCCGGTCAGATCACCGCGATAATCTGCGTGGAAGTTAGGCTCCGTCTCCTTCCCCCGCAGACTGTAGGACCATTCACAAATCGCAGTATGGCTCACGCATGCGCAGTAGGAAGCTGGTAGTGAAGCAGGAAGGAAGGCTTCACTGCCGGTTACCCTTACCCAAAATGTCGGCACCCTGCACCCGAAAATGATTGACGAATCGGCTCGAGTGAGGACAGTGCGGGATCCCTGGACAGATAGGTGTCCTTATATTAAAAGTCAGCAGATACTGGATTTGTAGCTGCTGACTTTAAATTTTTTTGGGGGAGACTGGAACTTCTATTTAATATAGCATTCTCTGATTGGACAAGGTGGGGCAGTGACATCATGCGCTCCACTTTGTCCATTCATTGAGAAAATGCAAAGAATTCCTGTGCAGAGCTGGTGACCTCCGATCTTCACAATGCAGCATGGGACTGGGAGGCTAGGGGAGATCACTGGAGCAGTGCTGTAATAACAGTGTAAGTTGAAGTGGTGTTTTTGAGGTGTAGTAACTGTGTAGTAGTGGTGTAGTAGGGATATCTATTACAGTAATTTCCAGCTTCTAGAGAGATCCCACAAGTATGATGTATACATAGTTACAATAATCCACTGGAACAATGAAACAATGTAATTATGTAGAAAGTATTCCGGCCCCAACCCTTAATACAGCAGGGCAACACTTGTATCTGCTTTCCTTACAGTTAAACAGGAGCTGATAAGCAGTGTAGTACCTGACACCATCCACAAATATGTGTCATACCCTTTCCCTCCATTACACCAGCTTAGCAGCATTGACCAGGGTGTGCATTGCTCCTGATTTAAGGTAAAGAGAGCAGATCAGCACATGTTCCCTTTTAGACGGTTTCCCTTGAATTGCAATCTATAAAAAAACTGAGGGGAGGAATTGGGGGAAGTAGGTGAGTAACTGACTTAGTCAGCTTTGTGTGCAATGTGAGCTTCAGCTACTGAGCTCTGTAAAAGAACAAGCTTGTAAAGAGAAGCCTACAGCTCCATCTGCTGGCTTGATATTGTAAATATGAACTGTCCATGTGCAGGATTTTATAGTTACATAAGACGTGTTTTTTAAATTGTGTTTTATTCCTGCATAGAATAAAGTCCCTTCTGACCCTCATATGCCCTTTTTTTTTGGGGGGGGGGGGGGCTCCGGGCTCCCTTCCTCTGGATCACCTGTGGGTATAGGATTGTGTATATGGGATTGTATGATTGTTTTTTTCTCTTTTATTGGTTGAACTGGATGGACTTGTGTCTTTTTTCAACCTGACTGACTATGTAGCTATGTAACATTATCGAGTGTTGAGGTCAAATAAAGCATTTGCCTCCAGCTGGCCGCACCTTTCACGTTCTGTGCTGTGTGTTTCTCTCTTCATAGTTCTGCTGTTGCTGCTTCTGATGTTTATGAGGAAGAAGAAGGTGGTGAAGGAGCCATTACTGCCTCCTGATGATGAAGTGCGTGATAACGTCTACTCCTATGATGAAGAAGGCGGCGGGGAGGAGGATCAGGTACGGCACATTAGGGATTATTACTAAAATGCCCCTTTAACCAGCAGCCGTTTATGGCAGATTCCTGGCGGTGCCATGTTTAACCACTTCACCTCCCCTCTCGTACACCCCCCTATGGGTCAGAGCTCTCCCACTCTCCTTACTGTAAGTCCAGCCAAGTTCCTTCCCGCCCATCAATTTTTAGATCAGCCATTCTTTCTGCAAGCCTGATTTCAGCTTTCAGCTCAGTGGAATTACCAGGTCTTTCCCTCTAGCAGAAGTAACAAAAGAATCTTTCACATCTTCTACGGTTGAACATTTTGCTTTTACCCTCCAGGACTTTGACCTTGGCCAGCTTCACCGTGGTCTTGATGCCCGCCCTGATGTCATTCGTAATGATGTCGCACCAACACTCATGCCGGCTCCTCAATACCGGCCAAGACCAGCCAATCCGGATGAGATCGGAAACTTCATCGATGAGGTAAGGAGCACCATATTGCCAACTGCATCTGTAACATTGCGCAGGCTGTACACGGACGGAGGAGGCCTTCAGCCTTGTGTTGGGTTTCTTATAACTTCCTGGGTCAGAGGGCAGCCCTCCATGTGTTAAGCTGCCCATAGATGGTTTTGTTTTTTTTTGTTTATTCAACCGCTGGGTCGACCCATCTATGGGCAGCTTAACACATGGCGGGCCACTCTTCTCCTTTTGGTCCAAGATGTCATAAGCAACCCAACATTTGATGTGGATGGAGGAATGACTGGTGCTGAGCTATTGTGTTCTGTGAACTTCCCCAACCCCCCCTCCCCTTTCCCCCATAGTATGTTATTTTTTTTAACATACATAACCTTTTCTGAAGTCTTCAGCCTGGTCATGTGACAGGCCGGTCCTCTTCCTCGCCTGGTCATGTGACAGGCCGGTCCTCTTCCACGCCTGGTCATGTGACAGGCCGGTCCTCTTCCTCACCTGGTCATGTGACAGGCCGGTCCTCTTCCTCGCCTGGTCATGTGACAGGCCGGTCCTCTTCCACGCCTGGTCATGTGACAGGCCGGTCCTCTTCCTCACCTGGTCATGTGACAGGCCGGTCCTCTTCCTCGCCTGGTCGTGTGACAGGCCGGTCCTCTTCCTCTCCTGGCATTGGGTGATGGTGGAGGATGTAGAGAGTAGTGTGATGCTCTTTGTATAATTACAATGTAATGGCAGGGGGCAGGGATGACGCCTACTCAGGGGGAGGTCCATGGCGCTCAGCACTCACAGTATGTCCTCAGTCCTCCAGGTTTATGGGATGTTAGTGGTTGAGTTATTATGACAGCTCACATGTTCCTTGAGTACAGGCATCCTAGAAACGTGAGGGATTTACTAAAACTGGAGCACACAGAATCTGGTCTAGCTGTGCATGGGAGCCAATCAGCTTCTAGGTTTTTTTTGTCAAAGCTTAATTGAACAAGATGAGGTCAGAAGCTGATTGGCTCCCATACACAGCTGCTCCAGTATTAGTAAATCTCCCAATGTATCTTTTTCTCCTCTAGTATACAACATGTCTTCTTTTCAAGCTAAGTGCCCAATGTATCGCCTTCTCTTCTTCTAATGCTCTTTGCATCATTACAATTTAATGGAGGGGGGGGGGGGGCTGTCCTAAAACTGGAGCACACAGAATCTGGTGCAGCTGTGCATGGTAACCAATCAGCTTCCAGGTTTTTTTGCCACAGCTTAATTGAACAAGCTAAAGTTATAAGGGGATTGGCTCCCATACACAGCTGCACCAGATTCTGCGTGCTCCAGTTTTAGGAAATCCCCCCAAAGAATACACATTATATCACTGAGGGGGGCGCTCTTGCTGTGCAGTGTGAATGCTGCATCCTCTTTATATAAATGGAGATCTACATTCACATAGTACCAGAGACTACAATAGAATGCATTCAAAAGGCTAAATTCACAAACCTAATGCAGGATAAGGACCATTCTTCTGTTTGTAGCCAAGTCCAATGAGATTTAAAATGAAAGTCACATGGCTAATACAGAGACCCTCCCCCTTGTGTGAGAGCTTTGTGAAATAGACCTGTTTTGTTGGTGAAGTGTGCAGATTATGTGATCCAAACTTAAAATGTATCTGAACCCGAGAACAAAAATTTGTATTAATACACCTGTCCTTAGATGTGGTGGGCGCTTTCGTTTTCTGCTTTCACACCTTTTTTTTTTTTTTGCTTTACTTTACCCGGTACTCCTACTATTATCTCACTTCCTGTCCCAGGGTGACAACCATACTGAGCAGCCTTGTCACTAGGGATGCCACCTCATCCCTTTAAACCCCAACACATATGAATTACACGGGTTCTGTGGCTGATTAAGGTGGTAATTAATCTCACTTGGTGCCTTATCTGTATTAAATTAGAACCCGTGCAATACATATGTGTTCGGGATTAAAGGGATGAGGGGGCAACTTTAGTTGTCACCCACCCTAGGACAGGGAGTGTGTTAGGACTTCATAACGCCATCTTCTTGTCTTGATAACACAGATTGTGCACCCTCCAGCTTTAGTAAATATCCCCCCATAATGTACAGAAATGTTGTTAATACATCTGCTGATTGTCCTGATCATTTCTTCCTCCCCCCCCAGAATCTGAACGCGGCTGACAACGACCCCACCGCCCCCCCATATGACTCGCTCCTGGTGTTTGACTATGAAGGTAGCGGGTCGGAAGCCGCCTCTCTCAGCTCTCTGCACTCCTCCAGCTCTGGCGGGGATCAGGATTACAGCGCTCTGAATGACTGGGGTCCACGCTTCACCAAGCTGGCCGACATGTACGGAGGGGACGAGGACTAATCTGCACACTGTAACCCTTCAGGAACTGTCAGTGCCCGCCATCCCATAGTGTACATAGCCAGTATGGAGGACCACCACTTCTTCATTTCCCATCACAGGACTCCGGCTTAGTGCTGACCGAGTCGTCCTTATGGGGACTTCACACGCGGCCTTCCTTGCTGCAGGAAATGCATTGATTATTATTATTGTCATTTTCTAAAGATCGCACCTTTTTAAAGCAGACCTGTCACCCCAAAATCCTTCCACCAGACAATCGGGGAAGGGCCCTAAATTCAAAAATATGCTTCATATAAAAACATTCGCAGGCCGAGCCAATCAGAGTCAGAGATGGGAATGAAATGAATGGAATCATATAGAGGGAGAATTTATGGATCTCTTCAGGAACCCGAATATTATTGTTACCATCGGGGAGGGAAAACTGGCTGCAAATTTAGATCAATGGGCTCCTCTGCATTCATTTCCATACACACCATTAAAAATGTTGTTGCCTCTTCATTTATTAGTCCTTTAAGGCCCTGATTGCAGTGTATAGTCAGAGGGATATGAACATTCCACCAGAGAAATCCATTGTAAAGGATTCCTTCTCTTTTCTGATCCACCATGGCAAGAGCTCCAACACTAAACCTCATGTGACCAGTCATCATGTGACAGGGCTGCTGAAGCAGAGAGACTGAGCGTGCTCTGAGCCGGTTCACAGGCACACTTGCTTGTCCATGTCCATGTTCCTGGATGGCAGCTTCCTATAATAAGAATGAACTCTCCCATCATAACCCTCCATCAGTATTGGACAGAATTGTCTCTACAATTCACTGAAATCAATACAGGGGGCGCCATTGATGCCTCCAGCTTCTTCTCCTTTTCTGATCTGAGTTCCCAGCAGGTATCCAGGGATGTCAGGACTTATAGTCTGCTTATTTGTCCCTAAGAGGGCACTAAGACGGCTGGATAAGTGACGGGTCACCAACGGCGCCCTCCATGCCCAATCAGTGCCGGTCTGGTTTGTCCCGGTGACAGGTCTGCTTTAAATAATGATCTCTGCCAAAAAAATTCCAGTCTCTTACGTTGTGCTTATATATGATTTTTATATACATTTGATTTAATCTTTTCAGAGCTTCTTTAATTTATGGCTGGGGTATCGGTCGGGTGTTTTTGTGTGGCGCGAGTTGTAGGTAGGAAAGCGGCGGGGGGGGGGGGGGGTGGGGGGGAGAAATTTTCATAGAAACAAATATTCTGTGTAAAGACCAGAAAACCTCAGAAATCCCAACGCCGGCAAGAATGTGTCCATTTTTTATTTTTAAGTAGAGAAGAGTGTCATAGAGACCAGATATGGAGGAAACGGAATTCCCAACTCTTGTATTATCAGAATACCAATATATAGAGAGCGTTGGGATTATCGCCAAAATCCTGCGCTTGTACATAGGAGACGTTAAAGTCCACCTCCGGCCAAAACTTTACTTTTAACTTTGCACAGACTAGGAAGGCGTAGAACTCCCATCGGATGTTTTATTGGGACAAGCAGGAGTGCCGTGTCCAAAAATATGTTTATTCCATTAAGATAATCCAATAACACTTTTACAGACTCGAGGAAGCCCCTTCATTGGGGCTTAAAGTATTGGTGGGTGTCAGTAGGTGGGAGGAAACCAAGTATTAAAGTATTACTCTCAGGCAAGTTGTTGCAGCAACAATAGATTTTTATTGGGCATCTTTGTCTCTATTGGGGTCTCTGTCCCTATTGGAATCTCTGTCCCTATTGGGGTCCCTATTGGGGGTCTCTGTCCCCATTGGGGTCTCTGTCCCTATTGGGGGTCTCTGTCCCTATTGGGCGTCTCTGTCCCTATTGGGCATATATGTCCCTATTGGGGGTCCCTATTGGGCGTCTCTGTCCCCATAGTTGAATTTCCCCCTCCCCCTTTTCCTTGCTGGGACAAGAAGTGATGGGAAATCTCCCCAATGGGAGTCTCGGCCAATAAATAAAATAAGGAAGATTTATTTATTCTTCCTAAATGTATTCAAAAGCCAAATAAAAGCTGTGACTGGAATTGGGTTTTTCATGGAACATCTCCTCCTGGAGAGCTTCCTTCAACAACCAATCAGCTTCCAGCTGTCATTTCCCGGGGCAGTTCTAAAAAAAGGAATCATCCAATAACGTGTCTGGAAGGTGATAGAATGATATTTTTTCATCTGTAGATGATGTGGCGGGGTGTCCGCCGTACTGCGCCTCTCTGTAAAACGTCTGACCTGATTGGATATGAAAGTCTCTCCGCTGCGTATTTTATGATCTCAGAAAAGATGTATTTTTGTATTTTCATGACTTCTCTATAAAGATGTAATGTGGGAAGTTTCCATGTCCCATGAATTGTGACATTAAAACAGCTGTTCACAGGAAATGTTGGGTGTACATCGGGGGAGGGGCGTTTCTAAACGTTTATAGCAGCAGAAATGGCGGCTGTGAGGGGGGTGGAGCTTAAAGTTTAAGGGGAACATTCAAGACTCGACGATGACACAATGTCCATTGAGAAAATATTGGGTGGGAACCTTTTTGGAGGGCGGAGACCTCTAGGGACATCCTCTTCACTTGGCCCCTCCTCTTCCCTGCTGGTTTATATTAGTTGGGAAACATTTACGGGGGTGTAGATGCCGCTTCCCCAATGCCAAACTTGGAACAAACAATCTCAGGGTTTATATTAAATGTGGCCATCCGCTCCCCATTATCCCCCACTCCGCCAATCTGTGGAGAACTCTGTGATTGGAGGAGAGGTACGGCTGTGTGAAGGCGCCCCCTAGTGGTGGGTGAACTTTAGCATTCAGGTTGGAGGCAGCACATTGCTCCTATTAATAGGGGCTCTTCAGCTTACAATTGCCTCCTCAGAACCTTGGTGGGACATCTACATCTCATATAGAAATGCTTTAACCCTTCATATCCTGAAATCATTGCCTTCTTCGCTGTCAGAGGTATCTTCCATGTCTATGGATCTCTTCCCTGTATCTACATCTACAGACATTATAGTGAAAGCTCCAGATATTTGTTGTGTTTATCAATGTTGTTTTTGTATAAAAGAAAGCTGTTTATATAAAATAAAGATTTTAAAATGTATCTTTTGTGGTGTTTTGGTAGTTTCATGTTATAGGGATCTTTGAAAAAAGTGGGCAGGTCTAAGGGGTGGAGCACCAAGTGTCTGGAGCCCAGCCCCCGAGGAAGAAGGTGGCCTGGTATGAGGAATTGTGAATGACTGGGTGCGTCACTTACCCGGGGAAGAGATGGCACCAGGATGCAGTATGGGAAGAAGACAGCTGGCAGGGGCAGTGTGATGCTTTGGGCGATGTTCTGCTGGGAAGCCCTGGCTCTACCATTCATGTGGATGTTACTTGACACGTACCACCTACCTAAACATTGTTGGTGACCATTGGTACACCCCTTGAAAAGGGGCATCCTCTGATGGCAGTGGCCTCTATTCAGCAGGATAATGCTCCCTGCCACACTGCATAAATGGATCAAGAATGGTTTGAGGAACCCAACAATGAGTTTGAGGTGTTGACTTGGCCTTCAAATTCTCCAAATATCAGTCCAATTGAGCATCTGTGGGATGTGTTAGAAAAACAAGTCCGATCCATGGAGGCCCCATCCCCCAACTTACAGGACAAGGATCTGCTAGTGACGGCTTGGTGCCAGATACCACAGCGTGCCTTCAGGGGTCTAGGGGAGTCCATGCCCCAATGGGTTATGGGTGGTGGTCATACTTTTGTGGCTGATCGGTATATTGTGACGGATGTGTAGTAAAGAGAGAACTGCTTATTTACTTAATGCCAAACTGAGCGATACACTCTGGATATAAATACTGCGCGGGTCGGACAAGCCAATAGACCTCTTCATTAGAAGAGTTAAAGGAGAACTCCATCCTTGGCACCATGTAAAGTTACAGCTTGTATAAATCTGTGATATTAAACTGTTGTATTCCTGAAAGCGGCGATGAAAATTGGGAAATTTTTTGGTGCCGCTGATTTACACAGCACTTTGAGTTACAATCTAAGGTCCCTAACTCACATCCATACACATGCCGGGGTCACTTTACACAAGAGACAACTAACCTCCAAGCATATCTTTGGAGTGTGGGAGGAAACCGGAGTACCCAAAGGAAACCCACAGGGAGAACATGGAATCTCTATGCAGGCAGTGCTATGGTTGGGATTCAAACCAAGGACCCCAGTGCTGCCAGGCGGAAGTGCTAAGCGCTTAGCCACTGTGCTGCCCTCAAAGATACATTTGTTGAAACTTTAAAAAAAAAACAACAACAAACACCACCACCTCGAGAAAAGCTCCCTCTCCAGGCCTTTCCATACTCATTTGCTCGATCAGCCGAGCCCTTGTCAACCAGAGTTCCGTGGAATCCTACAGTTCCTCTAGAGGTGGCTGATTGGCCTCCCACCTGATGGCGTCTCAGATTTCCAGGGCCAACTCCACTTGGCAAAGCCAGAAGCTCGAACTACATTATATTTGTATCTGTCTGTGGCATTCCGACCACCACTCTATGGGGGAACATTCTGGCCACCAATGGAAGGAGCATTCTTCACCCCGACCCCCAATAATAAGAATTGCTTTTAGCAGGAGTTCCCTGAGATCTGAAAATTATTTCAAGAGATCGTTTGGGAGGAAAAAAGGGTGGGAAAGGCTGGTCTAGAGCATGATTGGTGCCCATTAATGAGCTTTAGATTATGGCATTTGCACCGGGTTTAGGAAGTGGGGGGGGGGGGGTGTTAGTGGGTCATTGACCCTCCAGGTCCTCTTTGATTTTACAGATGAGTGTTGCTATGAGGTAAGAGACGGCCTCAGAACATGACGTGGTCACCATACAGCAGTGCTTCTCACATAATGCAGCAACAGCCACACACAGGAGACACCCAACGTTAGAGGTGACTTGTTCTTTCAGAGCAAACACACATTTTGCCCACTGAAGCCGACAAGTATTCCAGCATTTCTTCCTCGCTTTTTCTCTCTCACACAGCTAACGAGACCCCAGTACTGACGGAAAGGGGTGGGGGTGGGGGGTTTGGATCAAACAAGCGGTCTGTGCAGGTTCCCAATCAGGGGAGGGCTGACAGCCTTAGGCCTGGGGGGCAAGTCCAGTCACGTGGCCCACTTTAACCCCAAATAAGTTCACTATCTATGCCCACCTTGTATTACAAGGTTACCCATGGCTAGTGGCCAGCAGAGCCCTACAGGCCATGATAAGCTCCCAGCAGGACCTACAGGTGCATGGCCAGCTCCCAGCCTGTGGGTCCTGCTGGGCACTGGCCATAGCCAGCTCCCAGTAGGACCAACAGGCAGCGGTGGTGTGTCCATAAAGGCGCATGAGCGCTGCCCCCCTGTCACTCGCTCTCTCACATAGATAGATTGCATGAATCTATATATGGTTGCTGCTGCCGCCCCCTATTCATGTGCCTGGTCCTTTGTTGGGCGCCATGCATATGAATTACAGTGGTGGAGTTTCTTTGGAAATGCCTGATTAGAGCCATAGGCTCAAATAGGCTTCCTGATTAGAGCCATGGGCTCTAATAGGCTTCCAAAAGGGAAAACAGCGGGTACACTGCTGTGCATTCGCCGATTACTTATTGGTGTGTTAGAGAACCGAAGACATCGCTTTCCTAACACTGACCTGGCTCACAGCCAATCAGGTTGCTCAGGTCATGTTACCTGTCACCTGATTGGCTGAAACAACAGGCGCCGCTATTGGACGCCTGATGGGAGGAGAGGACGGGAGGAAAAGAAGTGCAGGAGACGCATGAAGGACCCACTCATTGTCACCTGCTGCCCCACAAGACAGGGCAAGTGCAGGGCAGAAGGCAAGCGGGTGGCACACTGTCACACTGGCAGCATTTGATTGGCACAGTGGCTGCGAATAATTTTTTTTTTCACATTTTTTTCAGTTTGCCCCCCCCCCCCAAAATATTTTAGCACCAACCGCCACTGCCAACAGGCCATGATTAGTTCCAGCAGGACCCACAGGGAATGGCCAGCTCCCAGCAGGACATCATGTACTGTACCATTCCCGAGTCTTTTCTGCAGGTGATCCCTCTGTGTAACGCGGGGACAAGGTCATCCAGTGCCCAGGCAAAGATAGCAAACTGCGCCCCCCCCCAGGTGGAAGAGGGAATGGGGGTAATAGTGACATAATGTTTGTGACGTGCTGTGGGGTCCCTGGAAGGAAAAAAAAAATGCTGCTGCATTTCTGTCAGTTTGAGAAGGACTGATTGATAACTATGTCAGTGCCATCCAGTGCACTGCGATAAAATGTAGAATTACTGTATATTATTGCAGCTTACTGCACCGCACCTCTGGACGGTACTGCAGTGTAAATGGGGCACATAGAGAACAGTTGTATTCTATGTGCTCTAGCAGTGACTGGTAAAAATGCCAGTCACTGCACTAGTGTGAAAAAGCCCAAATTCTGTAGTATAAGTTAATGGAGAGTGAGGGGCTGCATGTGTTAGACTGAGGCATGATTCTGACAGAACTATTGTATTAGATAAAAGTAAGCTGGGATGGAAAGGGTGTCAGCCCAAGTACATGTGTGGAATGCCTAGAGCTGAGAGGCTACAGTGATTTATATGAGGAGAGCAGAATTACAAAACAGGAGAGAAGATAAAATGAATGGGAAAAAGATAAGTGGATTGGTGCAAGGAGAGTGTGACTTACCTACAGCAAGATTGTACCGGTGTTCTGCCTAATAGAGTCCGGCCATCCATATGTGTCCGTTCCGTACTGCGCATGCGCAGTACGGAGCAGACGAAGCTTCGGAAAATCTCCGAAGCTGAACGGCGCCTGCGCCGTGAGTGGAGGAGGTAGCCCCACTATCCAAGCGGACATAGGGTTTAGAATTTTAGAGGGCCCCTCGCGGGAGAGCTTCGCTCGCCACGCTTCGGGCTCGGCCTCGCTGCGCTCTGCTCTTTTTTATTCTAACTCTATGTCCACTTGGATAGTGGGGATAGAACCTGGACTCACGGCGCAGGCGCCGTTCATCCTCGGCAATTTTCGGAATCTGTGCTCCTGTGTACTGCGCATGCGCAGTACGCAGGGGACAGCATCTGATGGAGGACCCTATTTCACAAGACACCGGCCAGGAGAGATGAGTGCACAGAGGGAGGGGGAGGGGGATGAAGCATGAGTGAAATCAGCCTGGAATAAATGAAAGAATCTGAACAGAAACAAACGTGATGTGTCCTGGAAGGAGAGAGAGGTTATAGGAGAGCAGCCAGTAGGAGAGTTAACACAGCAGCAGGAGAATGATAGCTTGAAGTTGCTGGCTGGCCGGCCCCCCTGAGAAGTGATGGGTCTCCCTGCCGGGAATAGAAGTTACCTGCTTCGCTGCTCAGTTCCCTCCAGTCTCTACCCACCAGACTACAACTCCCAGAATGCAGCGCAGCAGCAACACAGCCAATCAGCGGCCGACTTCCTCAAAAAAAAAAAAAAAAAAAATATGTCAGCAAACAGCCTGTTTTGATTAAAAGTTAGACGGCCTGGGGGGGAGATTTCCACCCTGCCCCCCGGCCCAGCCCGCCCCTGTTCCCGATGGTTGTTACTGGTTGTTAGGATGCTGGTCGGCCCAATGCCCAAGGATGTAATATTGAAAAAGGTGACGTAAGCGGGTGACTCCGCCCTCTGATGTCACGTGATGTCAGAAGGGGCGGGGTCACCGGATGGCCCTGCCCTTGGCTATGTAACAGCTGCCACTGCGAAAAGGCTGCAGTCGGCGGGACGCCTCCCACGGAGGTGTTTTTCAGTTTTTTTGTTTTTTCTTCTCGGGACCGTCGGCACTGTGATTGATGGATTTACATCACAGTAAACACTTTCTTTTTTTTTTTTTTTAAATAACGGAATTGTCAAAAACTGTCTGCTGTTGTTTTTACTTTTTTGGTGTATGGGTAGGGGTAAGTGGCCTGGTATGGCTCAGGAGGGGGGGGCACTCTTTTGTGCTCCCACCTTTTCCTGCGGCCTGCCAGGTTGCATGCTGGGATAAGGGTCTGGTATGGATTTTGGGGGGGGGGGATCCCCATGCAGTTGAAAGGATGAGTCTGAAAAATGATTTTATTTAATTGTTGACTAAATCCATTAACACATGTTTTGGATTTTAACTGAATTAATTTGTCCAAAAACAGAATGCATTACACATTAGTGCAGCTGTGGGAGAGCAAGCACTGGCACTGCCGGTAGGGTTGGCACCCTCTGTTCAAGCCAGAGCCAAACCCTCTATCACTGTAGTGCAAAACCTACCTTAGTGGGGTTGTAAAGGATTTTTTATTTTATTTTTTTAAATAACAAACAAGTTATACTTGCCTCCTCTGTGTAATGGTTTTGCACAGGGTGGCCCCAATCCTTCTTTTCTGGGGTCCTCCAGTGGCGCTCCTGGCTACTCCCCACATTGAGTGCCCCCTCGGAGACCCACATTCCAAGGGGACACCTGTGTGGGTACGCTCCAGAGTCCAGCTGTTGCATCCAATGACACAGACAGCAGAACTCAGCCCCGCCCCCCCTCCCCCACACCTGTGTCACTGGATTTGACAGCAGCAGGAACCAATGGCTGCACTGCTATCAATCTATCCAGTGAGGACCTGAGACACCGACTGGAGCTGCTGGGCCGTTCTTGTCGATGGAATGATCAGGTTCAGGAAAGTTAAAGCGGAGGTCCACCCTAAAATGGACCTCCGCTCATCGGAATCCCCCCCCCTCCGGCGCCACAATCGGCACCTTTCAGGGGGGAGGGGGGTGCAGTTACCTGGATAATCCAGGTAACTGCACCCACTTCCGGGCTAGCTCTCTGCGGAACGGGCGTACGTTACGCCCCCGTTCCGCAAGCGCCCGCCCCCTTCAGCAAGTGCCCCGCTGCCTGCTGGGAAACACACAGCTCCCAGAGGCAGCGGGGACCGTCCGGATTGCGCCGCGCGGCTCGCGCATGCGCAGTAGGGAACCGGGAAATGAAGCCGAAAGGCTCCATTTCCTGATTCCCATACCCAAGATGGCGGCGGGACCCGGCAGCCGAGCGAGCGATCGGCTTCGGGTGCCGACATCGCGGGCGCGCTGGACAGGTAAGTGTCACTATTTAAAAGTCAGCAGCTGCAGTATTTGTAGCTGCTGGCTTTAAAAAAAAAAAAAAAAACGCGGAGTCCCGGTGGACTCCCGCTTTAAAGAGGGGCTCTGGAGGGCTGCTGCACTGCAGGAGGTTTTTCACCTTAAAGCATAGAATGCAAATCAGGTTTACAACCCCATCAACCCTTTTCCTGGTTCACTGACATCACACTGCATTGCTGTTAGAGCTGCCACCTCACCCTTTAAACCCGAACACCTTTGAATTACTCGGGTTCTGAGACGAATTAAATGCAGATGAGGCACCAAGTGAGTTTAATTACCACCTTAATCAGTCACAGAACCCGTGTAATTCATATGTGTTCAGGTTTAAAAGGATGAGGTGGCAACTATAATTGCTGTGCAGATCCCATGCGATGTCTGTGCAATGCGAATTCAGCCATACAAACTGTGTGCCTGAAACTGCATCGCATTCCCACCAAAATGGTGCAGGACCCTCTTTTTGGTCCGCACTTGAATCGGATCGCATGGGTGTTCACATCTAGGAGATCCGATTTTATATATATATATATATCATACATTATCCACTTAAGGACCGCCTCGCGCCGATGTACGTCGGCAGAATGGCACGGCTGGGCACAGGCACGTACCCGTACATTGCTTTTTAAAGCGGTAGTAAACCCGCTATTTATTTATTTTATTTTTTTAACACCTGCAAAGCAAAAGGCATAATGAGCTAGTATGCACCGCATACTAGCTCATTATGAAATACTTACCTTAGAACGAGGCCCCGACATCTGGCCCGATTCACGCCGAGGGAGCTGACATGCTCCCTCGGCGTTTCTTCCGGGTATCGCGGCTCCGGCGCTGTGAGTGGCCGGAGCTGTGATATCGTCACTCCTGCGCATGCGCGCGGGAGATTTCTTTTCCAGCCGCCGGCCACTGCCGGATTTTCAGGCCGAGAATCCCCTCGTGCGCATGCGCTGCTGCAGTCAGCGGCGCATACCGAGGTGAATATCTCCTAAACCGTACAGGTTTAGGAGATATTTTTTTTACCTACAGGTAAGCCTTATTATAGGCTTTCCTGTAGGTAAAAGTTACAAAAAAGGGTATACAACCACTTTAAGTGCCCAACCATGGGTCGGGAGCGCGCCACCGCCGGCGCGCTCCTGACCCGGTCCTGAGATCCGTGGCCGCGGGACCAGCGGACCCGATCGCCGCTGGTGTCCCGCGATCGGGTCACAGAGCTGAAGAACAAAGAGAGGTCGGTGTAAACAAACCTCTCCCCGTGCTTCCTACTGAGCCTGTCACCGATCGTCTGTTCCCTTTTATAGGAAGAGACGATCAGTGACGTCACATGCCAGGCCACGCAATAAAAAACACATAACGTCATACATAACACCTACACTGACCCCTAGTGGTTAACTCCTTCGCTGCCAGTGTCATTTACATAGGAATCAGTGCATTTAAATAGCACTGATTGCTGTATAAATGACAATGGTCTCAAAAATGTGTCAAAAATGTCCGATGTGTCCGCCGTAATGTCGCAGTCACAATAAAAATTGCTGATCGCCGCCATTACTAGTAAAAAAAAAAAATTAATAAAAATGCTATAAAACTCTCCCCTATTTGTAAACGCTATAACTTTTGCGCAAACCAATCAATAATCGCTAATTATAAAAATATGTAGAAGAATACGTATCGGCCAAAACTGAGGAACAAAAAAGTTATTTATATATTTTTTGGGGATATTTATTATAACAAAAGTAAAAAATATTGCATTTTTTTCAAAATTGGCGCTCTATTTTTGTTTATAGCGCAAAAATAAAAAACCACAGAGGTGATCAAAATACCACCAAAAGAAAGCTCTATTTGTGGGAAAAAAAGGACGCCAATTTTTGTTTGGGAGACACGTTGCACGACCGCGCAATTGTCAGTTAAAGCGACGCAGTGCCGAATCGCAAAAAGGGTCCTTTGGCTGCAAATTGGTCCGGGGCTTAAGTGGTTAAACATCAGATTCCTGCACCTTTCACAGTTCACACGGCAATTTGCGAACCGATCTGGGGGTGTCAGGGCCTTCACATTGACACCCGCACAGGATTTGCAGTGAAGGAAGCTCAAAAGGAAAAGTAACAGATGACAAAACATGATACATCCCCACCCCCCCCCCGCTGCCTTTCTTGGCTCGTCCGGGATCTCCCGTCCCACCGGGAGGAGCGAGCGAACAACCAGCACGTCCACCGGCTGGCGGGAGACCCGAACAATGCCGGAATCTAACCACGCATGTAAGATATCACCACGATTGTTAGAGCGAAAGCAATAATTCTAGTACTAGACCTCCTCTGTGACTCTAAGCTCGTAACCTGTAGACATTTTTAAAGCTTTGCCAATGGAGATTTTGTAAGTACTGTCGTTTTTGCGCAATTTTAAAGTGGGACATGTTAGGTGTCTATTTACTCGGCGTAACATCATCTTTCACATTATACAAAAAAATTTAGCTAACTTTACTGTTTGTTTTTTTATGTTTAATTCATGAAAGTGTATTTTTTCCCAAAAAAATTGTGTTTGAAAGACCACAAAATACTGTGACATAAAATATTGCAACAATTGCCTTTTACAGATACACTAGACTTAAATAAGTACAAAGCCAGCCCACCTGTTATCTGTGTGTTTATTTTGTCATCATATGTGTGCATAGTCTGTTGCATTAGGGTGTAAACCCCAAAGCTCAAACACACATGCGTGTATATATATATATATATATATATATATATATATGGCAGTAGGGCAATTCATAGTGTCAGTAGAACCCATGGGTGGTGTCAGTAGAGCAGTGGATGGTGTCAGTGGGCAAGGACTGGTGTCAGTAGTTTATTTTTATTTTTTATTACTTTTTACAATTTAATTTTCTTTATTTATTTTTTTATCATCATTTTTTATTATTTTCTTTTGCATGCAGCCTAGCCAGTCAGGAAAGGGGGTGGGGACGAGCGAGCGCCCCCCCCCCTCCTGAACCGTACCAGGCCGCGTGCCCTCAACATGGGCCCCCCCCCACCCCAAAGCACCTTGTCCTCATGTTGATCAGGACAAGGGCCTCTTCCTGACAACCCTGGCCGTTGGTTGTCGGGGTCTGCGGGCGGGGGGCTTATCGGAATCCGGGAGCCCCCTTAATAAGGGGGCCCCCAGATATCGGCCCTCCACCCTATGTGAATGAGTATTGGGTACGATGTACCCCTACCCATTCACCTGGTGAGAAAAGTGTAAAGAAAAAAAACACAACACATGTTTTTAAAATAATTTATTGCACAGCTCCGGTGGTCTTCTCTTCTTCCGTCTTGGGGGGTCTTCTCACTGGACTCCTCCGCTATCTTCTGCTCTACTAGCGGAGGAGCCGGCTTTCTTCTTCGGACTTCAGGGGTCTTGTCCCCCTCTTCGGTTCTTCTTGCTGGGCCTCCGCTTTCTTCTTCCAGCTCTTTTACTAGTGGTGGCCCGGTCTTCTGTCGCCGCCGCCTTCTCTTCTTCTTCCTTGAGATGTTGACTCAATGCTCTCTCTGGCCGCAATGACAGGGACGCGTTGGTGACCCCACCCCCTTATGATGTCACAGTCCCGGATGACTACGCAGGGCGGTGTCAATCTCGCCGATGGAGGTGGTGACATTGACTTCCTTCGCTAGTCCCGGCTACCTGGAGCCACGTTCAAAATGAATGGACTTTACTCCGTGTGTGGGCAAGTCCGTTCATTTCAAAAGTCCGGCAGACTCCCGCCATAGTCCGGCGGTTTATCCACCGGACCTAGTCCTCCAGAAAAGTCCAGTCATGTGTGGGCAGGTGCACTTGTTTGGAAAGTCCGGCGGGTCTCCGCATCAGAGTCCGGCGGTTTGTCCGATTGCGTGTACGCGGCATAAGTCACATTCTCATGGAATCAGAACTCCACACAGAGAAAAGGGTAACAAGAAGAAGAAGAAGAAGTTGAGAGTCATTTAAGCCGCTGCTTCACATTGAGATCCAAAACGCTCTCCGGTTTCCGGGTGAAGTTAATTTTTTAAAAATGTTAAATTTTTTAGAAATGTAATTTGGCTCCGCCCAATGAGTATAAAACACATGGCGATTGGGTGAGCCAAGATGCTTTTCATATTGGCTTCTTATTCTGAATTTCTCATTGGAATGCATGGCTGTCGGAGCGCCACGTTTGGCGCCGTATTTTATGATTTTTATCACTTGGCTCGGCCCAAATATAATAATATCTAATAGAAGGACGCCCAATTCTATGAGAAACCAATCACACCCGGAGGAGCCACAGAGGAAATGTCATCTATTCAGAACCCCCGTTATATACATGGCGGTCAGGGAGATCGAATTGTTGTTACATTCACGATTTTTATTATAAAACCTGCAGATGATTGTTTAATAAATAATCTTTTTTGTGAATAAAGATCCACCCCGAATAAGGAGCCAATCTCTGCATCAGGATTCCCATCATCACCACAAATATAAAATGGTAAATGTGAAACAATCATTTCTACAAACACTTTACCAGAAAGTACAAAAAACCTCCCAAAAAAAT